>NW_028301713.1:13939393-14242424 GCF_037042655.1 Diuraphis noxia
GTTATTACGAATAAGTTTCTGTTAGGTTTTTATTGTTTTTCTAAATTAAAAATGGATGTTTAAGTGTTTATTAACTATAAAAAATAAATGATATTGTTATATATAGTTATATATATATTATATTATAATTTTATTAGTTAGTAATTTATTTTTAAATTAATATTTTAAAATGATGCCTATACTACAGTTATAATATAATTAAAACTATATGCTTCATATTAGTAAAGTTCAAAATTATATTTAAACAATTTGTGTTTTATAAGAATAATTAAGTATTCAGAAAATCTATATTATAACACTGTTTTTAATGTACAATAATAATATTTATTTGATTATAATAGTTTTGTATTATAAAATTCAAATTTATAATTAATATAAAACGTTAACATTATGTCATTATGGAAATGTTGTCCGAATTCACAATACTCATTATATATTTTCTGAAATAATATAATCATGAAAATACTAATCTAACTTTCTTTGTCGACTCGTTAACGAAAGCGCTCTCACGACTTTTGCACTGTATTTTTTTTTCAAAACATTTTTTACGTTCGATTCGTAATAAATTGTACTCGGTGTACGTATATTATTTATATTATTCTGTGAATCGGCGACAGCGGTGGTGGTGGTTGAACAGACAAGTAGTATATAACTCGCGATTAACATAAAACTTTCATTACTTAAAATAACGCTCTTACACTTCACTTTGTCAACCTTGTCTATTTACATTTAAGTCGTCGTCGTCTTCGCATTCGGTCGAATGTTTTATTCAGCGGTGCTTAAACGAGTGGCGTGTTAAAAATATACGTCTCGCGTAATTTGAACTCCGATTCGGCGTAATTTTATTCCTGATAGACTTTGAAAAAAAAAACAATATAAAAACCACCATACCCAACGACCGGTGTACCGCATCATCTATAACACTTGTTTATCGTATACGTCGTTTAATAATGTTTATACCTCTAACTACGTATTATTTTTTTTATATATACGACCTCGTCTCGAATCAGATAAGTAAGAATTCCTAGCGTTTTAGGTTTATTTTTTTGCAAATCCTACAAACGACGGTGTGCAATTACGCCACCGATGTTGAAGTGAGACTTTTCCCCATGACATTCCAGTCACTTTAATGTAATTTCAAATTTAATAATATTTAATTTAAAACAATTATGTAATTAAATCAGAAATCGAGCCATCGGTTTATGAGGTATTGAAACTTGTTTACTCGGATACCTCGGAGATAATTATACTCCACAATTTTGGTTTTAAGTATACGATTGTATGTACCTAATAATATTATAAATACATAATACAGTCAAGTTTCGTTTATGTTAACTTTTGTAACTCAAAATTGTCAATACCTCGAACTTTTTCCCAGTAGGTACCTAGAATTTCCTACTATTGTATTATTATCATTGAATAATTATAATTCTTGAATAACTTTAACTTTTTGGTTACACTTTTTTGAGTTAACCAAGTCCGACTCTCCGAACGAATAATATATTTTAGTCAGTCGTACTTATTTTAATACTTATAAGCAGATAGACGAGAGAAGGCCAACTATCGGTGTTTTCAGAATGTTGGTGGATTGATGCTCCTTATCATCTCCTTATTTGAATTTATTTGAAAATCTCTAATAAAGAATAATTCATCATAATATAGATGTCGTCATATCTTCTAAAGGTATCGTCATAAATAATGATAATATGTAGTATTATCCTCACTTCACACATTTCAAAAACTCAAAATGTAAGTTTTAATTCTAATTTAAATACATTGAAATTTACTGCGAACATAATCATCTACTTACCAATATTATAATGAACAAAGTTGGTGGGTATACTTAAGTAGGCATTACTAAAATTTCAAAAATCGTGATAAGGATTAACCCCATAACTAATATTTATCATGATTCGGAGTGATAGGAGTGTCGGAGTTATGGACACCCAGTTAAAAGTGATCCAACCACATTTTAAGCATAATATTATATTATTAATAGGTATTATTACACCATGGGACGAATAAATCTAAGAATATCATTGCCAGCGCGCAATGTTTATGTGTGAGAAGCCGTGCGAGTAATCCACAAGATGTATTTATGAATATTTATTACAAATTATATATCGAGATATACACTAATATTATAATAAAATAATTTGCAATTTAAATGTCGTCGTTGTCACTGAGACAATATTTAAGCCACGCGTGGATTATGGTGTGTCATAATAATAATAATAACAGTAATAATATTTTGTTATAAGATATTAGGTATAATAAAGATATGCATAGTCAAACTTGAATAACTCTGACTAATTTAACTTAAAATCCTCCATGTTTCGAACTTTTCCTCGGTCCCTAGAATTTTCTTGGATTGTACATGTATATGTATCATACTCGTACATGAATAACTCGAACTTTTTAGCCCTTTAATTTTAAATTACCCAACCTCGACTGTATTATATCATTATCGTTATAGTTTTGTAGCAAATTATGGACTATACAATATGTATTTGTTTGAAACGCATTATAATAGGTTTCAGAATTTTCGATGATTGATTCGTCATAAACGGAAAACTATTAAATAACGATATTATTGCAGCCAATATTTTTAAAATAATATATTTTTTGGTAAATTGTTTAGGTTTTTGTCAATCCGAATTTTTTAGTTCCTCATAAACTGCCTAAAATAAAATATCATACTTTTTAACTTTGATATAAGTACCTATTTCAACATTTATGTTGAACAATGCACTCAGCAGGCTATATGTATTATATTAAAATAATGTTACCTTTAGGACGAATCCCACCGACCAACTCGAATCTCGTAATAATGTGCGAAAGAACGAGTGAAAAAAATGAGTATCTACCCAATCTTAAGAATGCTTAGCTGCTACTTAATATAACGTTATGCATTCTAAGGAATAATATAAAGTACAAATTTTGGTTTTTTATTTTTCACTAACTTTTTGGAACCGAAATGAATTTAATTTGTAATTTATAGTAATTATTTATGTTTACGATTTTGTGAAGTAATAATAAGATGAATATAAAAAGAAAGCGAAAAACAAAACAAAAACGTGTATTGTTGACGTGTCTAAGTAAAAATCATAAAAAAAAATTATAAAGTTTTCATTTTCTCTTCTTGTTATTATTTTTTATTGTACCGTAGTCATGTCATAATATTTTTAGGGGGAAAAGTTTTTCTGAAAATTCAGAATCAGAATGAATATCCATCGAAAACTTTGCAAAACTAGCCACAAATGACTTTTGTGCATTCGCTAACTGCAAAATATTTCGGCGTTGAGAAACCTAACTGACCTCTCGTTGGTCATACCGAGTACCTACCTCTTTGCTGGTTAATATAATTTATAGTTGATAACCGAGAATATATTTTTATGACGTCGGCGATTTTTTTCGCAAGGTAAATATTTTATTTTTGTATACTCATAATAGTTATATTAAAATAAATAGAATGAACACCAACCTTAGACTTTTAATAATGCTTAATAAACAAGGGTTTGCGCCAGAATCATATTTTATTTTGGTTTTGGGTACTAGATGTTTCGGGGTGCTAAAATATCACAATAAAAATAAAGGGAACAAACTTTTGGGTATTAATAATCTTTATTATTTATATTCTCCCAATGGCCACGATTCCTAGGGTTACTATTTAATAAAAGATTTTTTATTATTCAATTTAATATGAGTTCAAGTCAAAACTAATAAACAATTGAAAGAGTGTTATTTCAAATTCTTATTCAAATACGCAAAGTAAAGAATTTTCGGGTTATATGGGTGCTGGGTGTTTGATTATTCAAAAGTATTGGAGTGTCATAATATATTTGAGTTAATTCGACATTTTCAAAACATGACTAAAAATATTTATGAATTGTAGTAGGGTAAATATGAAAATGAATATTTCTCGTCGGAACAAATCCCTGTGAGCATCCCAACGATTTTAATTATATTATATTTGTACGAGTAGCTAGAACAATAGGTACCTACGTCATCCCGTGTATTGGAGTGTAATCATGTATAAACTGTCATGGCTTTTCTGGTTCTGGTTGGTCGTACTCGTCGTCTCCTTTTGCCGATGAATTCGCCTTAACATTTTTATCGACTCGTTCGACCAGTCATGATCGATGATGGTGTGTGCGTAGAAAAAGCGACCCGGTCGTTGTGCTTTTTTAATTTTTTTTTGCTATTGTTTCGCTTTTGTATCGATCGTGTATTCGCGCTAAGCTCTCTGCCCGTCGTTTTAGTGATGATAACGATGGTATAAAAATACCATATACCACGTAGTCAGTTTGAGTACAAAACCGGTATTTGTCGTTATTGCATCGTGCGAAAAACGTCTTTTCGGACAGGGTGACCGAGAAGGGCAGTTTGGTACGTCATGGTTCTCTGTCTCACCCCTAGCCACGACGTCGTCTATCAATCGCGCTAGACAAGTGAATGGCGTGCTGGTGGGCGCGGGTGTGCAAGGGGTGCTGAAGGTGAGGAATGGGGGAAAAAACGTTTCTGATTTATAGCCTGCCCATCAATATTCTGTTCTTTTCAATACACCCCTCCCCCTTGCGAGTACCACCACACAACTCTCCTAAACATTTCTATAGCGATCGATAAAACACGAACGTGGAACGTGCAGATAGTGCTTGTCGTACACGTGTGTGTGAGTGTATGGATATGTGGGTGTATGGGTGTACGCGGTAGGTGCTCGCTGAGATTCGAAACGTCATATCGCCCCCCAAGACAAATACGTCTTAAATTACATTCCGAGTACAGATTCATCATTCCCGCGGCCGGCCACGTGCTCTAGCGAAATTCAGCGGTGAAAAAGAGCGGGCTCGGAGATTGCTGTCGTGGGGAGGGTACGACGAGTAGGAAAGTGGTGAAAAAATACGATACGATAAATCCTCGACGACGACCGAATCTCGAACGTATATACGTCGCAATATATTATACACCGCTATGAGTTATTGTCGCACGACAACGATGACGACGGCGACGAGGACGAATTTTTATGTCGGTCGATCCCTCTCCACCGCTCACGTGCCCAGTAAAATACGCGTACCATGTCGCACAAAAAATTGCAAAATTAATTCCCTCGGAATCAGTAGTTAATAATATAAAAAACACGTCATTTAGAGGATATTATTGCTGCTTTTACAAACGTAAATTAAACGCTCGCGTGCAACCGAAAAAATATGTTATTTTAATGAGTTTAGACATTCGGAGTTATACGATCAATAAACTTATCCGTTTAAGCCGTTCACACTTAGTATGTTACTGTTTTAGCCGTAGATACATAAGAAGACTTGATAGTATAGTTTTATAATATTTGTAAAGTTATTCCTGTATGACTTACATGTCCGTAGACAGTAGTCAATGGCGAAAGAGGGGGTTAAGAAATAAAATGACATCCCTCCATTTTTTAATTTTTTTAATTTTCAATTATCCACTTATTTTTAACTACTTCGACCACTGTAATACACAAAGTTGTCAGTTTAGGTAAGTATGCGTTTTATTTTGCATACTGTAAATTCAGACCTTATCCGAAAATGCAGGGTGAAATCTGATTATATTTTTAGATATTTTAGTGTACCCTTTTAACTTTGTTTAATGATATTATAATATAGAAAATCGTAGAAAATACGTAAATACGGTGAATACTTATCGGAGTGTTTGAAATTCAATGTAAAGATTCGGTATAGGTACTTAAACTTGAATGGCTTATTAGGTAATTAAATTGAATACTTTATGAGTTATTTAGTACAAAGTAATTTCCAATTACTCAGGTTTTTGAATAAACTTACTTAAAATTTACAAGAAAAAGGAACTTTTAAGTAGGTAGTATTATTCATTATGAAATTCGAATAATTTTACTTCAATTGAAGTGAGATATTTTTATAGTACCTATATATTATATATGTATTTCATATTTTTAGTTTCTCCTTTTTCTCCACGGCAATAATTTTACTCGATTTCTACCTATTGATTAAATGTTAGAAGGAGTTGACCCACAAAACTTTTTCAACCAATTAATTGCATTTAGGAAATTTGATTTTCAATATTCTCAGAAACATGTTTAATAACATTCAAAATCAAAAGTGTTTTTTGCTCTCCAAAAATAATTATAAATTTTAATATGATTGTTTAGATAAATTGTTGTTTTTAGTAAAATTTAACTACTCATGGAAATTATATTTTTAAAAACAATAATTATTCTTTTCGGTATAGTGACGAGTCTCGTAAGTGTTGGCTTTCGTACAGATCTTCCGACTTAGATCATACGAACTGCTGTTAAATCAATCGCTATTTGTTTACAAAAAGCTGTAATTAATCCAAAAACGGCTTACTAAAACTACGGCAATATAATAGCGAAGCCGCCACTACGAAAAGCGCCTGTAATCGCGCCTTATGCATAATACACAGCTAGCTAGCTGATGGCGGTTCGGCAATTTTCGTTCACAAAACGTATCCGTCAATGCCTATTCAAATTGATTCCAATCTCAGTGTAACAGCTGCGCAAATAACGTTCAGAAAACAAATAACGATTCGCAATATTTATCTTCCCAACAGTCAAGACATCACCACCAGCGGAGACTTGACGAATATAATTATGAAACGATTACTGCCGAATTTCGTATCACCAAGCTAAAACACCTCCATGAAGTAAAGTAAGTGTTCTGCCGAAACCAACTAAAATCGATTTACGTACATTCACATATTTATGAACGATAGTAAAGATTAATTTAAGATAAATATAACCCTGTTATTTGACATTCCTTATATAATATTAATATACGCTTACCTAATTTACACGATTATAATAATAATATTGCATTGGATAATCATAATGTAAAACACTTGGTGCATAATACATTTTTTCGTGTTTTAAAATTAAATATTTTTTGTTAAAGACAATGCGTTTAAATGTTTGAGTAAGTGTACAAAACAATTATTCGGCATTCTGGTCAACATTATAATCAAATACAATTTTCATTTATACTGTATCATGTGCATTTATTTTTTACAAGAATAACAAATACTAATTATTATTATTTATACACCCGCCCAAGGCCCAAACTTCAGAACGAATTAAATATTTGAATAGAATGATACCCGAAGACGAATGTTCAAAATATGAACATTTTTAAATTTATACATTTTAATTTATTTTTAGAAATTTGTTGCACTTTTTCCGTTTCCTATTATAACCTGTGTTTATTCTTTCCAAAAGTCAATTATTTTTGATCGGCAAGTTATAAAATTGACGATATTATTTTTCAATTCCTACCTAAAGTGCAAAAGATTTCTGAAGATAAATTAAAATTTAAAAATATTCATATTTTGGACATATCGTCTTCGTGTATCATTTTATTCAAATATTTAATTCGTTCTGATAGTTTTTTACTCAATTCTTTGAGTTCACGCTCATCCTGAGCTTTGAATTTTAATTTCTTTTCAAAAATCATTTGCTCTCGGGCATGCTGTTCACGCTCTGTAATCAGAATTTTTGCTGACAACTCTTCGTTATCTTTGATATTTTCTATCTCTTGTTGTAATTTGTTTTTCATTGCCTCCAAAACCTTAATCGATTCGTGTTGATTTGCGAGCTGAAATTTCAACGTTTTGTTTTCCATTAGTGCGTTACATAGTTTCGTATTAATACTATCCATGTTTGAGACCAACGACTTATTACTAGCATTAAGTTTACTATTTTTCTCCTCTATTTTATTTTTTTCTTTGCATAAAGCTTCCTTTGTTTCTTGAATTGTCTTCTCAAACTCCGTTGTTCGTTTTACTATTTCACCTCGTATTTCTTGTAATTGATGTTCAGCTTCCTCTAATTTAACGACATTTTGTTTCAATTCCGTTCGCAGTCCAGTCATCTCTGCCTGAGTTGCACATACGTCATTTTCATACTTAAATTTGAATTCGCTCAACGACGTTTGCAAACTCTCGCAACGGTCTTGTTCGATGCTCATTTTTTTCTCCAACTCTGCGTATTTGATGATCTTGTCCGTTAAAGAGTTTTGTATACTAATTATTTCTTGATCTTTTACTTTGAGTTCTGATTTCAATAATCGTTTGCAGTCATGAAACTTTTTCGTCGCACTAGACAGCTGCTCTTGCATTGTTTTAATTTCTTCCAAGTGGTTCGCCTCAATGTTTTCTAGCTCTTCCTTTGACTTTGCCTCATTCTTGGCTAACTGATACTTTAAACAATCGATTTCTTCTTGATAGTACAACGAACGCGTATTGAACATACATTGAAACGCGTCCAACTCTCGAATTAATTCTTTGTTTTTATTTTCCAACTCGTGGAATAGTTCATCCTGTTTAGTTTTAACTGTATCCAGCATGTCAAACCCTGCGTACATCTTATTAGCCAATTTATCAATTTCATATACACGGTCATCTAGTTTGGTTTCTAGTTCATGTATATACATTTCCATCTGTTCTATTTTGCATATTAATTGCTCGTTATCGTTGTCCATAACTTACTTATTCAAATGTAAAAATCACTGAATAAAATTCTTAAAATATATTTTTAATGTATGTTTAACACATTCATGTTGTTTGATTATAAACATCAATACGTATCGTAGTTACAATTTTATACTTAAAATCTATCATATTATATTTAAGTGTTCATAACATTAGTGTTTAAAATAGTCGTTTGGTCAGTATAAATAATAAAGTTTTATATATATATATATATAAAAATGAGATAGTTTGATTGTATGCCTTTATTGTATAACTTTTACCAATAGTTTTTGGATTGCACGTCACTATGTTATTTTTTTCGTTCTAAATAGGCACGTTTGAGTTGATTTGAACCAGAGTTCATTTATTGCATTATATACTACAATGATGTATTAATAAAAAAAAACAGCTGTTTGTGTTGCATTTGTGGCAAACTTTTAAAATAAAATTTCTGAACGGACTCCTCAGTTCTATAACGCCTCGAGAAAACTAATGAAATTTTATGAAGATATTTGATGAGTAATTTTGTCTTACTTTTTTTCTAAGCTAGAAGCGCTCATTTCTGAAATTTTTACCGGATGGTACGGTGTTTTATTTTTTATCATACAAAATATTTATTACTCTTATTGTTAATATTAACAATATTTCGATGTATCTATAATACCCACTCTTAATTATAATTATTCATTATAGTTTAACTGTTTATGTGCCCAATACATTTATTCTAAAAATAGGTGCGCTACGTGTTGTAGTACACAAGTGTGTTTTCGATGTTTTAGTAAGTGATTTAGGTTCATAATATAAAAATGCATTTAATATAGTAATGGATGCTTTTATTTTTAATGCCCTGAGGCTTTATTATTTAAACAACTCAAAGGTCTTTAAAAATATTTTTAACTGTTAGATATATTTTATATACGTAATATAAATAATCATACTATGTCATACTTTATACGTTGATCAACATATTCTAAGATTTATTTAAGAATTTAGTGGACTTGCGACATGCACAAAAATGATAAAATAACGTAAATAATATTATTTTATATGAGGCTATAGTCCACAAGAAATTTCTAAGCATACACTACAATTATTTGAGTATAATACAACATAGAGGGCGGTGAGAGTAAGTACCTATTACATTCATATAATAATTATGAGTTAAAACTAATACATTTAAAATATCAGCTATAGGTATCTCATATTTACTACCAAAACTGTAAAAACCACATTTAAAATAAATTGAAAATTGGTGCTTAAGATCAAAAAAGTAAAAAAAAAAAAACCAAATAAAACTTACAAAAAAAGTAAAAATTCAAGAACACACACACAAATTATTGTTACCAATCAATAATCATAACATTTTAATCCTCACATAAACGTATAATTTATCGGATCGGTCGTCAACTACTATAACTGCAGTTTACAATAATTATACGCACGCGCATAGAATTCTACTGATATAATTTCATTTCAGAACCATTCGATGAAATATTAATTTATGATCCGCAGTATTGTGTTTATATATGGATGCTTGAAAATGAGAGTATCACTCGTCCACCGGATTATTTATTATTGGGGTAACAGTAGCACAATCATACACCTCCACATCCTCCTTTCTACCAACCCTGTCATCCGTCATCAATTGAGCATTGACCTATATATTTTTATCTGGGTATTTTCCGTTACCGACGCGTTCACCGTAACATTATATACAGTAGTTCGTTCTTTCAATAACTCGGAATATCGTATCGATATGTGCACGTCTTGCACGGGTGATTAGTAGTTAAACAAAATGTTTTTTTTCCCCGATCTTCAGTTTTTCCCAAAATATGATAAAAATAATAATAATAATAATTATTATTATTATTAGGTGATATTAAATGGTGTGACTTCGATAATCGTCTCGAGAGGCCGAACTATTTTCAGACGATTACATCATGTTATATCATCCCAACCTGTGACTTGTGCATACCTAGGTCGGACTCGAGATATCTGGTAGCTTGTATCATTCGAATAAATTACTACATGATTATCGCGAGTAATGCATAAAATCAAGATTGACAAAAGCTTTTGCATACCTTGATATCACGTCTAGCCCAAATATTAATTTTGTAACTTACAATTATATCGTTAAAAAACTATTATTAAAATCAAAAACTTTGTATGTGTTAACGGTTTGATATACCTTGTTATACACGTCTTGTTAGAAATAGGTTTGAACTTTAAAAACATAAAATACGACTACCTACAAATTTCATAATGGACATATTGATTTGCAATTAAATAATTTAATCATTATCAATTAGTTTTTAGATAATTTCATTATAATAATAAACATAGTGGTTGTATTTTAAATCAAGAAAAAACTCCATACCAAAATAATTGATTGCAATGTACCTAATTTTTAAACACATTTTAACACGTTTGCCCTTTTAATTATACAATTCTGTCACATGAAATTGATTTGATTTAAAAACTAGCTTAACAATTTTCAATCACTCAATAACTTGTGAAAATAAAATCATAAAACGATTACTCGAATGTTAAAATCTACTAACTTTTCTCGATCATTCATGACGGCACAGAGGCACACACGACCTCAACACGATCGTGGCATGTAATTGTTATAGTATACTATTATCTCTAATGTTTAGTCATATTATAATCATATCAATAATGCACCTGCAGCAGTTATAAATTAAATCTATTTTTATACACAATGGTAAAACATTGTTCAATCGTGTAGGAACTACTAATAAATTTATTACTTCCAAATTTGGAGGCGACTAGACTTAAGTTTGTTTTGTTACGATCATATTATTTTGTGTAGTCTGGAGGCAACTTGTATAAAATTAACTATAGAATTTTTTGATGAAAAGCAACATTTATAGACACCATTCAACTTTGTAATTAGTTATTTAATACTTAATTACTGTCGTGAAGAATATCTTATAGGATATGATATAAACAATTTTATACCTACTCAGTTTTTGAAATCAAGTTATTCCTAAACTACTTAAAACATTACGTATTAAGTCGTATTAACCCGAATAATAAAGGTTATGAACACCTAAATTTTGTATTTATGTTTCTAAAAACCGTAATTTAAATATATTTGGGCTCTATTTTTAATAGACATTTAATATAATCATAATAGTATTTTCTTACAACCCTAATATGCTCAGAATTCTGATTTAAACTTTAAATAACCGTAACGCGTATAGTGATTGCTGCGGGTTGCATATAGTGTACATAAAAGTATTATTCAACATTAAGTAAGTATATCAAATATAATTGTTAATTTTATTAAAGAAAAGTATTTCAACAAACTGTATTATTGACGAATTTTGTTTAATGAACTAACTTTTTATGAAATGTTTTTGACCAACTGTCCTGGATTCCACAAAATTTTGTGTTTGGAACGGTACGATATTTTCACACTTTACTGATGTAGAAGTGGCGCCACTTGTTACATGTCATTTACAGTTGTGTTCGTACAACGTTCATATTTTACTGCCGTATAAATTAAATATCATAATTATTATTAAATATTAATTTTGTACACAAAATTTAAATCATAACCGTTTCGGTATTTCCTTAAATTGAACTTTTGCACTACGTTGATTGTTTTATACTTTTATAATTTAATTCCAAGGTTATTCGTTTGATACGTTAGTCTGTTATTAGTTTTGTTTTTTCTCCTAATTGTTCAATACGTCTTATCTTTTTCGTCTCACAACGATGTTGGAATTATAAATCATATAATCGTATTGATAAAATGATCGATGTTTACCTGTAAACTGGTTTAATACCCACAATATGTAAATTCGAGTGATTTTAATATTAAAATCGAATGGTTGAAAAGAGTCACGTTTAAAAAAAAAAATTGAAATGTTTGAAATTATTGCAAAAACCAATCACATAGGTACACAAAATTGAAATAAGGCAAAACGAGTGCGAATACGTCACACCTATATGTTATTATAAAACTGTCAAAAACGGAAATCGTATTAATTTATAAATACATTTAGAATGCCATTGTACGTCACACCACCCGAAAAAGCATTATTCAACGCGAACACAATTGACGATAATACAAAAATGATAGATGACTAAATAATATTATGTTTTATTATTTCACTGTTACGAATTCAAGAAGAATTTTGTTATAATTTTAAAAAAATGAACAGCATCGATAGATAATATAATAGGTATATAAATAGTAAATTAAATTAAGCTCATTCGGAACGACTAAATAGTACTTAACTGATAAAGTTTTTCAAAGACGTTATCATTACGTGAATTTTTTTATGATACTATATTATTATGCATTTACAAATTTAAAAATGCTATGTGTATTTTATTTTAAAATGTCTCTAGCCCAGTTTATTATTAAACGTCGGTGAATGTTTTGTCGAAATGTGAGAAAAAATATGTTTGTAATTAAGTGTTTGTTATGGCTGATTAATTTAGAAAGAAAATTTTTGTAGAAGCTTAAAAGTTTAAAAGTTTAAAAGTTCCATTGTAATTTTATAAATTATAATTTATAAGTCATAATGGAGAGCTGAACCAGTTTTATACCACCGTTACCAGTGAAAAGTCTTTAATAGTTCTTTCGACTTAAAAGTTTGAACTTGATGCATCTGTCCGTGAACCTTAGCAGGGCCTCCAAATTGAATGCCACATGATCATATACTGCAGTCTAACGTAATTGATTATTAATTCGTGTTCGTATATAATAAGCGATTTATTTTTAAGATTAAAATTTTAGTATAGACTGAAGAAGATGAAAATAAAGTCGTATTTTTTACGTTTTTGATTATATCTGAAACGTGCTATGTCCGAGTAAAACGAAGTTAAGTCCAACGAAATCGAGTTTTACGATTTCAATCATATAACTACGGTATCTTATTGTATTAAATATTACCTATAGGTAGAATACTACGTTCGTTAAATGGAAAAAAAAATTATTTATAAAGTTTAAAAGGGAGAAAGATACGCGTTGGTAGGTATACTCAAAATATGGCGTTATTCGGGTGCATATAGGTATACGAATTATTTTATATTTTCCGGCATAACGCCGACGAAGTAATTTATTGCTCGATAAATATATACATATATATATTCGCGAAAGTCGCATTATTATTAGTATTGGCCACGGTGTACCGAGCTCGTAACGGATATAATATTATATCGATTGTCGTTGGTGAGGGTACAAGAGAGTAAAAATGGGGGAAAAATGCGAAAGAAAAAGTATACATGTATAACCTGTATAATAATATATACGCGTAATATGCGTATATATACAGACATTTCTAGACGTTGCGTTATATTTAAATTTATGCACATATACAGTTATAGTGGGGAAAAAAATGGAAACATCGTAAAATAAAAATGTTCCCACACCCCTACATCTATCCCACCACTATATATATACTGCGCCTAACCATACCCCGACCGTATTGAACGGAACGAACGTGATGCGATGACAAGTATTTACGATAATATATATATATATATATATATATATATATATATGTACACAAGTACGTGTTTCGATAAAGATCTATATATTTTATAATAGACGCAATTTTAGTCGACTTACAGTCCGCCGATGTAAGCCGTCGAATAAAAGTTTGTTCTCCGTCGCCGATCGTGTATTATATATTATATTATATTATAGGGCAAAAAACGCGTGACGCGTAATCGAAAAAAAAATTGTGTCTGACAAACTCTGTGAAGTTATTGTAAAAATATTAGCACACCCGTAATAATGTACGTATAGTCGTAACTGTTGTTATATATATATTGGAAATTTACCGACAAGATATTTTTTTATTACAGTGTTAAGAAATGTATAAAAACGGGTGCAACATAATAATTGCGAATGTTTTACCTTTTTTATAACATGACATTTCGAACGAATGTCATTAATCAAAGAATTTTTTTTTTAGCTGAAAAATAAACGATTGGAAAAGTTTTCTTAGGCTACGTTTTCAAGTTTATATTTTTCTAGATATGTTCTATTCAGGGATTAAATTACAATATTTTTTTCTTATCAAATAAATATGTACTATTCAATATAAATAATACTGTTACATTCTAATAACGTTACCTAGCTAATACCTACACACTAAAATAAAATGATACAATATAATAATAATGTTACAAATGTTGATTGATTATATAGTATATTGCTTGGTATAATTATAAATAATATTAATACAGATTTTAATATATTACAAACTGAAAAACAAAAAATAATATTTTTCTTTGTTATGAATTTCCAATTTTTTGTTAGCATAATATTTAATTGAATTATAAAAACACGAAATGAATGAATCATGAAATATACTACAATACTATACGAATTGTAATCAAATTATTATAAATTTACCAAAAATTAATATTTTATAGTATATATTGCACTTCGTAATTAAATCTTGTCGTCCAGATAATCTTATTACCCCTATGATAAAAAAACATATTTATCATATTTCTAATTCATCATCGGAGGAAAATAGACAGTGCACGAAAAAGTTATAATAATTTCATAAAATAATATACTCTTTGCGGATAAGTTCACAAAATTTTTTAAGTATAATATTTTATATTAATATAACCTACAATGTGATTCACCAAACATGCATATTACCCACCATATTTTTAATTGACAATCAACTAATTAATAATCTGAGTTATGGAATTTTCAAGTGTATACCTATTATTTATGATCACATTTTTAAATGTTTGGATATTTTTATTTCATTTAAGGATAAAATCTTGTAACGGTGATATCAACTTCTTTTTTTCCAAATGAGAAGCACCTTTTTTCCGATGAATAGTAGTTAAGATTATTATTTTTTATTTTTTTTTTATTTTGATGTACACGTCATCTTGATGTTGATATTCATGATGAAAAATGTTTAATTTACTTGATTTAAGAGCGCAATCGAAACATGCAGAAAAGATATAAGAGGTAAAAACGGAACGCAATTGGATAACGTCCGATTCTATGTGCATGACGTACAGACTTTATAGATGGGACAAAGGTTCTATACTTCTATAGTACATATAAAGACGAGGGCCCTCGTTGCGGGGAATGAAGATTGTTGTCAGACGCACTCGAAATCTTTTACCACTGCAGGTTACATATAGATATATTATATTATTTATATATTGGATATGGGTCATCGTGAAATTCTGCACCGTGGATGGATCACTCAACAGTGAGTAGCGTAGTCTTTTACCTACCTAGCTGAAGAGCACATATGCCACACGATACACTCTCTTGCGTATAATTACGATGGTAAATGTTTACATTTTATCTTACGATTTCTTATCTCTATAATAGTCTTGTCTCAAACTTTTAATGTCGCTCGAGCGATGGAGACTGGAGAGTACCTACTCAAGCGTGAGCCGACTGCGATGGCGAAGAAATTGACACGCAATCTAAAATTGTGATATCGTTTATATCGTTATTGCTATTGTTAATACGACAAAGTCGCAGATGTCTTTCACAATAACTCATCGACTCGTCGTTCCGTTGCGTGTACCAAACGTCTGTGGTCTTCAATGGGTGGATGGTGGCATATTATAGGTACGTATAATAATATTGAAAAATACACATATATAATATAATATAATATATACCTAGGATAGATAATATTATATTTCATTAAATTGTATGAAGAAGATAAAACGAAAAAAATATTTATAATAGTAATTTAGTTTAGAAAAATGTCCATTTCACATTCCCATTCTACACACTGTTATAATACATTGTTTTATCAATCAGCATTTCTATTATTTTTCTTTTTTTTTTTTTGAAACCTGTGGGTCGCAAACAAATAATAACAACTAAAACGAGTCACCAGTATAATAAGTTCGAAGACCAGTGTCATACCTAAATTAAGCCATGGATTAAAAAGTTGTTTATTACTGGTATTTGGTGTACATCCACAGTAAAAGTCTATCTATACCGAACATGAGGTATATTAGAGTATTCAGATGTTAGACTAGGCACTTATTTATACCGAATACAATTTAATATTTTTACTGAATAAAATATAAATAGCATAATAATAATTATACATTTTATATGTTTGTCATATGCATATTATCTGTTATATACCGAACTATTATTATTATAAATATTGATTATCAATCAAAACATTTATCCCTAAATATGTCAAGGCTCCGAAAATGTGATGGAATTGATGAAACATGACACGCGAGCCTGGATTTTAATATGAGCACCGTATTTTTCACCGTTTTGAGGTTATATATTTAGTGCTTAGACCGAATGCAATATTATCAAATTATCCAATTACAATTATCTATCTCAAGTGCTATTTGACGACAATAATGCGTGAAATATTAGAATTTATCCGTGTTTGGATTTGAACGACGACGGTTTTGTGTTGAATATGACATATTGTGTGATTATAACCACTGTCGATCATCACCACTTGAATTAATATTAAACAATAATTTATTGTCACACGTGCATTTCCAATCACAAATAGATTTACAGAAGTAGGTACTCGTAAGCTTGACTCCGTGACTCTGCCTAATCAATTATCGATATTCTCGTACATAATAACGCCCTGCAATCCTTTAGTTCATGGCGAACTAGAGATAATGGAAATGCACAATCGGCAGCACACTTATTAATAATAGTGACGTATTTAGTGGTATTATTACTGAATACGTCAAATCTATCACTTATAATAATACTACGGAATTAGTAGGTCACCTCTACCTACGCTTCTAGATTTTACAAGATCTAGTAGAATTATCAATATCGTTCGCATTTTCACTTACTTCGCGAATAATGTTATTATACTGAAGACTATTTTAGAACTCGTAATGAATAATAATTCATCAAAAACAATTAATATTATTAAATCTCATAACGCCGGAGCGTATATTTTGAGGGGGAAGGGTTTAATCGTCAATAAAGCGCAATATTAAAATAATGATTAAAATACAATAAGCCATAGTTACAATAGTTACTTACATAAAGACAATGAAATTAAATAGTCGTTGCTGAAGTCCAAACGAATTTCGCAGACGGTTAAACAAAATCAGGATTTTACGTGCACGTGATACTGCTCGGGTGTTAAGTAATATATAATGTAAATGTTCATCATCGACGTAAACAGAACGCGCCTACGATTAAATCGACGGCGTTCAAATGAAAAGTAAGACGAAGAGGAAAAAAACTGACAAATAATTTATTATTCAAATAGACTCCCCGTCGCGGGTGAAAAACTTTATTTTTACATCTTTTTATATTTAAATTTTTTACAAAGTTCTACTTAAAACGCCACGAATGTTAACTGCGAGTTAACGTTAAATATTAATATATTTACGAGAATATTTTCGTTTACGGAAATGACTATAATAATTTTAAATATTTAAAGAAAATTAGATTATACAAAATTATAAGCAATGCAAATTTAGCTGTACAGTTATCTTAATCATTCTAGTTTGTTTACAACAGTATTACTGCACTGTATATTATTAATATGATAGAATAAACGGGGAAATATTAAAATACAAATTTTCTGAACTACGCTACTGAAATTTAATTTTTCGTATATACTTGATAGATATTTTTTAGTTATCTCATCCAAACATCCGGCTTTAGCTATCTTATGTTGCACTTATATAAAATTCATTTATGTAAGATTTTGAATTTAGAAATTTCAAAGTTGTCCTAATAGTAAACGATTTCACGAAGTACATATTTTAGGTTCTGGTACAATATGTGACCTATCTTTAGATTGTATTTACTGGCTGATCATACAAATATAATATGAGATAAATAAATAAATCTACTGGCTATCTACTTATGTTTTATTTTTTATGTATAAATTGATACTAAAATTATTTCATTGGAGTTATTTACTTATTTCTTCTTATTTTTTACTTCGATAATGCAGTTATTCAAAAATAGTTTTTTTAAATAAAATTTATTTAATATTAAATATACTAAAAGTCTATTTGTACTACTTAAGGAGTTTTGTGTGGAGATATAAACTTCTGTTTTTCAAATGATAAAATCCCCTTTTTTACTGTAAATTATTTAGTGGATAAACTTTCTCAAAATGTTTATGTATCAAAATCAAAATTCTAACGAGTGGTTTTCGAATTATTAAACTTTTTATACTAAGAATAATATTTTCATTATTTTTGGTTTGGAAGTAATTGGTAATTGCAATTGGAAAATTTTAATAATCAACATTGATCTTATCAATATTTTTCATTTAAAACATTATAAATTATCCTCTATATATCATATGAATATTAGATCCGATATTACATTTTTGTTATATTCTTTTGAATCCATTTTTAAAGACTATTATTCCTTATTAATCATGTACTTTAATAACTGAAAAAGCACGTATTAGTTCGGATTTTGATTAGGTGTTTCACTCTACATAATTCCATCAATATTTAAACGAAATTATCCACTAAATAATTTAGAGTTATGAAAGGGGAGGGGAATATAATATCATTTAGGAAGACAGAATTTTATATCAAATGTATCATCACGGGATAATCTTTAAATAGTACAAAAATATAAAAAATTTTAAATATTATGTCTTCAAGTTTATAATATACCTACGTGGTTTCGAAATTTCATAAAGTAGAATTTGAATACTTTTATAATTAAATGGTGTTGTGTTAATTGGGCTGTGTGAATCATCATGTATAATATAATATTAGGTATACATTTTACAGTGCCATATGGATAAATTTAACATGACTGAAATAATAAATGCATGGTCTTGTTAATTAATTAACCAAAGAGGTTTATGGCAGCTAACGTGTAATATAGGATGAATTATCACTACATATTATATTATATTATTATATTTTTCTCTTTCAGCTATGTGTGACCAAATTGTGATAGCGGTAATCTAGGTAGCTGATTGTCTGACAAATAAGTCAAATTTAGCGGTAGGTCCACGATTTGTGTAAATATAGATATTTAACGGTAGGCTACAATTCAAAAAAATATGTTTTTACGTTTGTCTAAAAATTCGAATATGATAATATGTAATATAAGTTCTAAATCGATGAGAATAATGTAGAATACGCAATACATTTTCATTTAAATGAATATTTATAAGTTCCGTGGAATAATCAGATAGAGTGCAATATCCGAGAACATTCCTTGTTTTCAACCCTAGTGCAATTTGAACATTTATGTAGTACAGATAAAGTGCAGTTCGACAATCTATCCAATTCATGTAAAGTGTTAAGTGACCGCTGGCCCTTCACACTCACTGATAATGTGTATTATAATAACACACAAGCGTCATACAAATCACACACTCACACGCTCGCACATGGCACATTCATCTAAAATTATATCATATTTTAGGACTTGAGTTAATGCATTTATTTCAAAGTGTCGACATCTACGAATTTTCAAAGAGATGGCATAAAATTATCCAACAGTTTGTATAAATTTAAACTTATTGGTCACTGTCAAAAAGTCTCATAATATTTGTTGAAACTAAGTTTCTATTATACGAATTTTCGAAAGTTTTTCACTGGGATTTCACGCAAACTAAATATTATTAAAAATTGATTGGTGTAAAAAAAAAAAAAACAAGTTCCATAAATTATATGAGACGTTTCCTACAATTATCTATAAAAAAAAAAAAACCTTAATACTCATTACACAACAAGATAACATAACAATAATACTTAGCACCATTCATATTTGAAATTATAAACATTCGTAATCCAACGTACCTTTTAAATGTATTGTAATATTTTTTTATTACCAATTTCCTTTGATCGTTAGTTAATAAATTAAATACAATCGCAGTTGTATAATAAAACGAAAATTAGGTTTGATGTATTTTCGTTCATGAAAACAATAAACTTGCTTTTGTTCCTATTACAATGCACTACATTTTCAAAAGTTTTTGTCATTTATCATTGCAGTTCCCACGCCCTCGCCAGTCTGTTGTGAAATCCGATGCCAACAGAGGCCGAGTATGTATATTATTATTTTTTAAATATTATTAAACAACTTTTAAATTTAAATTTTTTTTCTAAATTTCAATATATTTACGATAATATAAATGACCAATACAAAATGCAGCAAGTTATTTTTGTAATCGTTTCAAAAATGCAATGGAAACATACAGCATAATAAACATAAAAAACAATATTGGTTGACTAGTCTGTGTTTGAACTTTTAAAAATAACCACAGTATTTTACATTACGAAATTAAATGTAAAAGCGTTGGTTTGGCTGTAATTCAAGTGACCGATCTTCATAGTTAGGAATTTTTTCTATGATTTTCGCTGTAGAAGGCTATATTATACTATATAGTAGTGAAATGTCGTTCTTTCCAGCGAACGTTTTGCATAATAACATATGTGTCCTTTTTAGATTCTGAACGAAGTGATGAATGTATTGATTTTACAATGATGTGTGTGTTTTTTTTTTTTGTGTGTGTCTGTGTACAGCGTAACTAGTCGAAATAACGCTTCAATTTCAAACTTTGGGGGTAGTTTCCAATGTAAAATTGAAGATCCTTGGTGTATTATAGAGGTCAGAAGTAAACATTTTCCAACAGTTTTCAAAAAAATCGAGAAAAACAAAAAACAAATGACAGAAAAACGGGAATTTTTACGCAAAACCATTTGAAGCATTTGAAGTTCAAATACTGACAAAAATTCGTCAAAACCATGAATATTTGCAAATTATTTTGAAGTTGAAAAATCATAAAATTTTTTGCGTTTATAACTAAGGATTAAAAATACAACACTAAGTTTTCCATAAGTTTTCTTTAAGTAGCTATAGAGAAAACTCGAAACATCATTATAGAAAAAATTTTAAGTGCGTTTGAATTTAAAATTTTTATTAAATAGCGTAACGATAACGATTTATCCTCAAACGTTTTTAAATATTTGTTATTATTCAAAAAGTATAAATCGTAGATACATGAAAATTTCATCAGTTATTTAGATTGGCATTTTCTTTATATGATTTAATTTTCAAAATATTTTGACTTTTTTGAGATATTTATAGACAACCGAAATTTTCAATTTTTCAAAAAATTTTTTTTGAAGTGTCGATAAAATTTTTTTGGCCCAATCAAAATACTTGAAAATTTAATACACAGTTCCTCATAAGTTATTCTTATAGTTATTAAAAAAATATAAGAATACATACACACAATTTTTTTTTTTTGGCATTTGAAGTTCAAATACTGACTTAATACGTAAAAATTACGGCAATGTTCAAATTATCTTAGATAGAAATTCATAAAAGTTTTTTTTTTTAAATCTAAGATTTGAAAATGTTATACAAGGCTCTTATCATATTTTTACAATAGCAATTGAAAAATAAATGAAATATATATATGCACAATTTTTTTTTAAAAGCATTCAAAGTTTGAATTTTTACAAAATACGTAAAAATCACGAAAATTCGCAAATTATTTTAAACTAGAAATTCATAAAATATTTTCCTTTTATATCTAAGATTTAAAAATTTAAAACAAGGCTCCTAACATATTTTTACAATAGCAGTTGAAAAATAAAAGAAACATATAGTTACAAATTTTTTTTTATAAGCATTTAAAGTTCAAATTTTGACTAAATACATAAAAATTACGGCAATGTTCAAATTATTTTAGATAGAATTTCATAAAAGTTTTAAATCTAAGATTTGAAATGAATTACAAAGCTCTTAACACATTGTAACAATAGCAGTTGAAAAATATTAAAAATATATAGTCACGATTTTTTTTTTACAAGCATTCAAATTTTAATTTTGACAACATACGTAAAAATCACAAATATTTGTAAATTATTTTATCCTAGAAATTCATAAAAAAATTTCCTTTTATATATAACATTTGAAAATTTAATAGAAGGCTCCTAAAATATTTTTACGATAGCAGTTGAAAAATAAATTATATGGATAGCCACATTTTTTTTTACAAGCATTTAAATTTAAATTTTGACAACATACGTAAAAATCACGAAAATTTGCAAATTATTTTTAAGCTAGAAATATTATAAAATAAAAAAATTTCTTTTTAAATCTAAGATTTGAAAATTTTTAATAATCTATAATATATCCTAGACAGTCTCCGTTCAGAATCGATTTTCGTATACAATGATACCTATCATTGCAATCAAATTTAACCTACCCTAGTCAGAGGTCCACCCCACCCCCTAATGTACAGCAGAGCGATACCCACTTACCTGCTTTTTTTTCTTTTTATTCCATCGATGTCGCATCGTGTTTCTAAATCCCTTCTTTGCTGCCACTGGTCGTGTCGAAATGTCAGTATGTTACGTTTGATATAATAATATTATTATCGTACAACGCGCAATAGGCTCTGTCTCAAAATCTATTCCGCCCTAGACTGTTCGTGTGTCGTCGGTTATCTGTATAATTGTATACGTGCTCACATATAAATCATTGAATCTCTTATCTGCGACTCTTCCGCTGAGACCCTCTATTCTTATTATTTTATCTCAAAGACGTTTATTCTAGATCGCGAACGCCACCGCTGACGCCCGCAATAGTTGCTGATAACAATAATATTATATTATAGAAATGACAATTACAACTATAGGGTATCCCGTGTATAAACGTTATATTCTACGGACGTTATGTTATTATCAATACAATTTGTGTTACGTAGTGTTTCAATGTTTTTGGTACAGACTTTGAGAATCGCCTCGTTGAAAACCTCTTTATAGCGTCATAAGGTCACTTACAGTTACGATACCTAAATATTATTATTACTATAGGGTTCGGAAGTTATAGGAGCAAATAAAGGCTAAATATGCATGAAAAAATGTGAAATGTGCAAAAAAAAAATGTATTTATTTACCTCTTAAATGTGTGTTACTTACTTATTTATTAATATACACGAAAAAAAATTCTAAAGACATATATTTAAAAAAAATTGTATTATTTAAAACCCTTATATACGAGATATAAAATTTAAAATTTGGCGCGTTACTGGTTGGCGTTTGAAATTTGATTGAAATGAAAAAATAGTTAAATAAATATATTTTTAAGCTCAACATTGTATAGCTCGGATTTCTAGCTTGGTCTTCTATAATTCGACAGCATACAGAACAATATGCAACTCCTATAACTTCCGAACCCTAATTATTATCATCTCGATTATTCGTAAATGCATTTGTATTGTATTCTGTTAAGTCACTAGCAATGTCCCATCCACACATCAAGTTGGATTCAACCTAATATCTATAATATAACTCGTGATATCTGCGCATCGTGGACTAAAATATTATACCAATCTGCTTTCTCTGAAATTATTTGACATCAAGATTATTTTGGATCGGTTAAAACACTTTTTTATATTTTAGAAAATTCTTGATGGGACGATGGGAGTAAATATTTTAAATTTTTTTACAAAAAAAATTATAAATATTGAATATATATTATATCATTATGTTCCAATAGATATGAAATAAACTTTTTTATCAAATTAAAAATCATTATATTTTTTAATTCCAACCACAAGAAATATCTTAATTTTTGTCAGTCGCTAAGGCATTTGTAATAAAAAAAATAATTGATGATTTTTGTTTGAATAACTATTTATAATAGGTAGATTAAGTATACGTAGGTATACGGCCTTATTATTATTTATTTTAACCATATGGCTTAAAAAATAATTGTTTATTGCTTGGTATTTACTATGTTCGTAGTAGGTAATACTTATTTCTTGATATTTCTTTACTTTTGGTTAAATTTGGAGATTTTTAATTTCCAAACAATAAAGGTTAAATATTGATTAAGATATGATATTTTTCTAGCTTTATGCCGTATTTTTGAAAACTGAAAACTATTAATGCATTAATAAAATACACGAGATCGTCAAAACCCTTGCTTTTTAATAAGACTCGAGCAAAAGTCTTTTCTAAGAATGAGTTTTCGTTCTGACAACAATTTCAAAGAATTATTAGGATTTATCAACTAAACTTCGTGATTAAAACCACAGCAAGTAGCTTAATATAAATCTTAAATTCAGAAAACGTAAAAATACTCATTTAGCATGTCGTAGTATCGAGCGTTTCTTTTTTTATTTAAAAAAAATTAAATAAATAGTTTAAATTAGACATCTATATAAACTTGCGAGAATTGTATAATAACCAAGTATTTAAGTAGCTTTACAGAAACAAAAATAAATAAATAAATAATTACTATATTATGTCAGTAAATAGTAAATATTATAATATTATATTGATTTAATTGCTCGGTTTACTAATAATTATTATTTACTGCATTTATAGTGTTATTTATTTCTTGATGGTTTAATCGATTTAGAGTTTCGATATGAATTCATTTAAATAGTATTAAATATATATGTAACTATGCGGCTATGCACTTAAAAACGTACAAAATGTTTTATATTTTGTATTTTTATCGAAGAATTTGTTAATAATAACGGGAAATTTTATGTCAACAAGGGATTTGAAAAACACAATAAAATATATCCTATAGAAAACTCTCAAAATAAATATAGGTTATATACCTACATCATAATATATTTCATTTTTTTACTGCAAAATTTTCAAATTGTGTTATAAATGTATCATTCATCATTAAATATGTATGCTCTTTAATCTTTAATAATCTTTAAACTACAGAATCATTAAACATGCAAAAATATGCACTTTACTCTTTCAACATTTATTTATTTTTTTCATAGTGTAGTGAAAATAATGTTAAACTTACTTAGGGATAAATCTAATATCCCTCCTCCAAAAAAAATGCAAATACCACAATTTCTGAACTCAACCGATTACAATACAGTCGAACTTGGTTAACTCAAACTTTATTAACATTAAATCAGTGAACCTCAAACTTTTAGTAATAATAACAATAATATTGTTTATTACGTATTAAATAAATTCCATTTACATTTTAAATTTACAAGAAAAATAGATAAGTATTTACGGGGAAAGAAATATTATATATTGTATAAGTGTATAAATCAAGATGCGTATACTTACATAATATATACCTATCGTTTATAATTAAAAACATAAGATTTAAAAATTAATTCTGGTTCCTAGAATTTCCTATTTAAACATTGCAAATAAAAAAAAAAAATCAGAAAATATCTTGGATGACTTGAAGTTCCAATTTTATTGAAATCATTGATATACGGGTTAATCCAGTATGCACCATAAAAGATAAAAGATATTACCAAAATCACTAATCTGCATGGTATGTACATTAATGATTAATTAAATACTCGTACAATCGAAAATTAAGTCATTATTGTTGTTGTTACAGATAAGTACTTTATCTAACCAGTTTAGTCACACACAGATTAAGTCTCATGATGGAATTTAAGAGTTCGTTTACGTTTCGGCAATTTGTGTTATTAAATTTTTTTAGATTTGTTCGTAATTTCCATATCTAGACTACTATTTCGTACTTAAATAACTTTCAATAGCGGTGCACCGAACAAACGACATAGTTATTTTCTCTTTTTGATTTATTTAATAGTATTTTTAATGGCTATCAAATATTATACTTTACCTATACTTGTTAGCATTATGCAGTTTACACCACTAATTGTTATAGCATTATAGATAAGTATTCAAGTTTTTATTGTGAGAAGCGATCTGATTTTTTTTTCTTTTGTCTAGCATGGTGTAATGGATAAAAATGTTCACTCTTATGTTTGTATAACGACCGTCGATGACAAACAAAACCCTCTTGTCCTATCTAGAGCATAACATTTCTTTCGTTAGAACCAGTGACAATTGTGTTTATTTGTGCACATCTGCCGGTAAAATGTTATAAGATACAAGATAACTATTATTTATTTAACAATGAAAACTCATCGTCTCAAAAAATATTAATATTTTTGGTCATGTTAAATTTGCACTATGATCAATTATAGATATATTTTTGACTGAATGTTCTATTTTGGCAAGAGCAGAACTAATTTCGGGGTGTTGTGTTAATTTATTTTGACGAACATGTACGATGGCTATATGGGATGAGTAAATCAATGAAAACCTAAATATGCACCTAAGTTATCTATAATTTTATTGTAACTTTTGAAACCTGTTGGTTGTACGATGAGGAATGTTGGAGTTGACTTATGTACGTACAGTCGATACTATTAAAATAGGCGATGTTTTTTTAAAACGGTGTTGAACGTGAAAAAGTTTGATATATTTTTTATGTCAATAATTATTATATTCACGAGCAGAAGGATTTTGTAAGCTTTTTAATTTTAATTAATACAAATCAAATTTACAACGAGAATATTTGCTTTTTAATATTTTAAATTTATTTTTGTAAAATATAATAATGATACATAATTTTGCAGCAGGTTAAAGTATTATTATACACTTCGCATGTAACTCGTAAAAACGTTCTATGAATTCATTTAAAAATTGTTTTGTGTTTTCATGACAGCATTTTAATTTAGAAATGTATGCAACCCTTCAAAATGATTAAAACAAATCAAACACAATTATGTTTTTTAAAAAAAACAATCAGATTTCAAGTGATTGTACTGTCAATATAATAAAATATATATATATATATTAACATAGTCAGTTTATGAAATAAAATATGCACAGTTAATATGCCACTCACTTACAGTAATGGCAGTCCAGGCTTTTCGACAACAATAAATGTTTAGTTGGCGCACTCAATATAGACCAGCGTTTCAAGTGGTGAGTATTTATTATCGTCCATATAACAGTAGATAAAAGCGCAACATTTACGAGATTGGAATTATTTTGTGTGTATTTCAATAAAAATATATTACATTTACATATGTAGGTACGCTGGTTACTATATGAGGTATAATTGTTTAAATTCACAGGTAACTCATTCTCATTTTTGACAGACTTTCAATTTTTTCTGGAGCTCAGACAGAGTCGATGGAGGTTACGACCGGTAAACCAAATTACCAAGGCTGCTATAAATCAACGAGTTGAACATTTTAATTCAGTTAATTTTATCTGTATGTTAAAATACGACTTACTTTTTTTTAAAAGTAATTTCTAACATACCAAGCTTAAATTCGTTCCATTATAATTCATTAATATTTTATAACTTTTTTCTAAATACCAATTCAATAGATTCAAAAAATATTATATTTTATTTTATCAAAAAATTATTATTATTTGTATAAAGACAAAATAATAATCACAAATATTAAATACATAGTACAGAATACAGAGACAGTGTAATAGTATCTTTGTCGTAAAAAAATTTTTATCTCGAGATTATATTAGCTTAATGAAAAACAAATCTATTTTCTATTGTATATATTATATATTATTGGATGTATTTCCTCGACACCTTTACTTTGATGTTTTTTAGTCTTTGATTATGACTCGATATGTAGCGTAGTAGCGTAAAATCAAAGTTTTAAGTTCAATGGATATACATTTTAATCTATGAAATTAAAAACAAACTTGGGTCAAATCCTCTAGTCTATTTTTATTTTTTATTATTTTTTTGATAAAAATAGTTTTAATTCTTTGAATAATTATTATACGACGAAACTTTGCCACGATATCCATAGTAATAATAAGTATCGATTTATCAACGTTACAGTCCATCTCAACTAATTGTAATAGATCATCGAACTCGACGTAATGTCAATGCATTTTATATCATCTTTATAATATATGTAAATATACCAAAATTTTGTGTACGATCGGAATGCAGTAATCGTACAGATTAAATATACAGCAAGGAATCTTTTAAAGTAACAAGTCGTGATTTTTTAACGTCTGCTACAACACATACAAAATAGTTACTTATTCAAAATGTCAGTTATTATTGAATCAACAATTTGAAACTTTTTCACGTTCATTTTAATATTGCCGTTGATAAATTTAATTACATAACATTATATTCGTCTGTTAAAATTTAACTGGATAGTCTAAACCGTAATCAACATTAAAACGAACGGGTATTTAAACATTTTAAACATTTTTTTCGTTGAAAGCTAATAGTTACATTTTAGATTCTGAACGAAGTGATGAATGTATTGATTTTACAATGATGCGTGTTTTTTTTTTGTGTGTCTGTGTACAGCATAACTAGTCAAAATAATGCTTTGAGGCTGGTTTCCGATGTAAAATTGAAGATCCTTGGTGCATTATAAAGGTCAAAAGTAAACATTTTCCAACAGTTTTCAAAAAAATCGAGAAAAACAAAAAAAAAAAATGACAGAAAAACGGGAATTTTTACGCAAAATCAGTTTTCGACAAAATCGATTTTTTTTATATGGTTGTAATTCAAAAACTAATCACTGTCAATATTTGAAATTTTCACCAAATTTTTATGTTAGTGTTATCTATATACAGTTTAATTTTCAAAAAATTTTGACTTTTTTTGAGTTATTTATAGACAACTGAAATTTTCAATTTTTTTGAGAATTTTTTTTTGAAGTGTCGGTAAAAAAATGTTGGACGACTAAAAAAAACTTGAAAATTTAATACAAGGTTCCTTATGAGTTGTTCTTATTGTAGCTAAAAAAAATTAAAAATCGTAAGTCACAATTTTTTTTAATAAGCGTATATAGTTCAAAATTTTACGAAATCTGTCGAAAATGCAAAAATTTGCAAGTAATTTAGAAGTTGAAAAATCATAAGATTTTTTGCGTTTATAACTAAAGATTGAAAATACAACACTAAGTTTTCCATAAGTTTTTCTACAAGTAGCTATAGAGAAAACTCGAAGCATCATTATAGGAAAAATTTTAAGTGTGTTTGAATTTTAAATTTTTACGAATTAGCGTAACGATAACGATTTATCCTGAAACGATTTTAAATATTTGTTATTGTTCAAAAAGTATAAGTCGTAGATACTTGAAAATTTTATCAGTAATTAAGATTGGCATTTTCTTTACATGATTTAATTTTCAAAATATTTTGACTTTTTTTGAGATATTTATAGACGACTGAACCTAACCAAATTTTTTTTTGAAGTGTCGATAAAAATTGTTTGGCCCTATCAAAATACTTGAAAATTTAATGCAAAGTTCCTCATAAGTTATTCTTATAGTGATTAAAAAATTAGAAGAATACATAGGCACAATTTTTTAATTATCATTTGAAGTTCAAATATTGACAAAAATTCGTCAAAACCATGAATATTTTTTTTTTTTTTGTTTGTCATTACGTTATGGGGCAGTAAAAATGCTTCGACTTTTAACTTCAGTACGTTGTTAAATTAGAAAGTGAATCTAGTTGATACTTTGAGGGATCAAAATTAAAAAATTCTTAATATTTTTCTAAATAATCGGGATAAACAGACTAAAAATAACGGAAAAACAGGAAATTTTACGTACAATCAGTTTTCGACGAAATCAATTTTGATTTTTGATGTAACTTTAAAACGATGGACCATTGATACATGAAATTTTCTCTGAATGTTTATATAAGTACCTATATTCTATCCACCATGAAATTTTTAAAAAAATTGACTTAAATTGAACTATTCATAGGTATATGCAATTTTCAATCATTATTAGTTTTTTTTTTTTAAATTAAAATCGATAAAAATTTATTTTTTAGGTAGAAAATCTTGAAAATTTAATACAAGGCTCTTAACATATTATTACAATAGCAGTTGAAGAATAAATGAAATTCATAGTTACAATTTTTTTTTATAAGGATTCAAAGTTTGAATTTTGACAAAATACGTAAAAATCACAAAAATTCACAAGTTATTTTAAGCTAGAAATTCATAAAAAATTTTCTTTTTTAAACTAAGATTTAAAAATTTAATATAAGATTCCTTACAAGTTTTTCAATCTTTATCACAAAAAAAATGTCCACCGGAAATCCAAATTAAATTTTTATAATCATTTGAATTTCAAATATTGACAAAAATTCGTCAAAACCATGAATATTTGCGATTTTTTTTGTAGTTCAAAATTCATAATATTGTTTGTATTTTTATCTAAGGTTATAAAATTCATCAATAAGTTTTCCATAAGTTTTGCTTCAAATAGCTATAGAGAAAATTTGAAGTGTCATCATAGGAAAAATGTTTTGAACGTTTGAGTTTTAAATTTTTATGAAATCGCGTAATGATAACGATTTATCCTCAAACCAGGTATTCGTATATCTATGATAATATAAGGTATTATGAATTATGATAACTATATGATAACTACACTAATTGATTAACCGTGCCTTATGCAAAATGCGTCTTAATTGAAAAATAAAATATTTGTTTCAAAATAGAATATATGACAATGATACCTATCATTGCATTCAAATTTAATTCCATCCATTACAGTAACCTACTGTACAGCAGAGCGACATCCACGACTTATCCGCTTTTTTTTTTCATTGCATAATATTTGGTGTGTAATTAACGCACGTCATCCCATTTTCATAGCATATTTAGTTGCTTTTGTAGCATATTGTGAAATTTTGTTGTTTTTAGCGTAATAATTGCACATATCTCATCATTTTCTGAGCCACGCTCGCTTTTTGTATAATAATCCTAATAATATGGCTATCGCAAATAATCTTACGATGTGGACCATCACACCATGCACTGCACACTCCGAGATTCAAGTATTTATATATTTTCACTTGATTAAAAATAGTGACAAATTTTTAAAATATACAATTTATGTATATTTAAATCGCGAGTTGAAACGAAAAGATAAAAACACTGTAAATTTATTTAAATTAGCAACTTTTAATTAATTTAACTTATAGTATATAAATATGTATATATATATAGCTTAAAGCTCGTTTGATTTATGAAAAATATTATTTGTTTCGGTGCACTCTAGCATTTACCATAGGATTTTAAATACTAGTAATTTATTATTACACAGTAAAACATTTTTCTAAAAATTTGATGAATTTAAAAGCTAAACACCAGCAAATATGTATTTTAAATATTTTCTCGAAGTATCTATAACTATTTAAATTCAAATATTAATAATTTCAAAACATACTTTTTCATTTAAGTTTATATTTTCAATTCGATCGCATAAAATAAAAATTAAATTAAATATTGAGAAATAGATTTATGCATTTTAAGCTGTACATTTTTCTGAAAAATTAAAAAAAAAAAAGAATGTTTTAAGAAAAAAAAACGATTATGAAGATTTAAATAAGGCAAAAAAAATTACTTAACGTCGATATTACTTTGGTGTATTTGAAATTACCTTTTAAAAATAATTTAAATATCAATATTTTTAATCAAAGTTTCTTTTGAAATATTATTTAATAGACTTTAAACGACATGACTGTAAGTAACATACTGCAGTCCATGTTAAATTTTCTTTGGAAATTTGAATTATGCACTTAAGTGAAAATCATTGCATTATTAGGACATTTTAATCATTTTTTACTTACTTGACAATCAGAGTGTTGAATAATTTTTAATTTTCAACTAATTATTGAAGATTTAATTTATCCATTATTATTATTCTTACGAAAATTAATTAATTTACTGATCAAAAGAAATCATTTTAGTTTTAGTTTTTCGTTCCAGACAAACCGTCACCCATACACTCAGACGTTTTGGATTTAATTAAATTTTTTAGGCTTCAACACTTATGGATTTTGTTATCAAGTTGTGGCGAAAACTACTGTAGAATTTACAAATGAACAAGACATTTTCGGTGTACAAGTAATTTCAGTAGGCAATTAAAATTTTAGAACGTATATGAAGATACGCAGTTATGCAGTTATGCAGTTCAGAGAGATAAAAGTAATTATTTTGGTGGCACGATCTTCGTTGGTTGTTTGTTTAATATATAATTTCAAAATATAATAATTTCATTATGTAACACAAAAATTAAATAAGAAACGCGTGACCGCCATCGAATAGGCGTTAACATATTATTAATATAGAACGCCAAAACGTAGTCGTTAACGGCGGGACATTTCCTGAACACAATTTCGTAGAGTAGTTCACGATTAGGTTGTAGTTTTTGCTGTCGTTGTTTTTTTTTTTTTAATAATCTCATCGGCAAAAAAGCTTTCGATTATTCGCATTTCAATCGTCTCACGCCTGGACCGTCGATAGCTCTGTTACTATTTCAAGATCGCCCTTAATTATGAGAGGGGTTTTTTTTGTGCATTATCGAAACGAGATCCTCTTCAGATGCCATTCGATAACTACTGACTTTTACCATTACGATTATCATTTTACGTTTACTACACACTTATACGTGGTGAAAATATTTTATATGCAGGGCAACTGCTTATTTTTAACATTGAAAAAAAATCAATGAGTAATAAATATTGTACAATAAATTATAAAAAATATTCTACGATCTTATAACTGTAAAATCTCCTCCAATTATTTGTAAAAACTTGAGTGTATAATAAATATTATAAAATATAAACATTTAACTAATCATAATTTAAAGTATTATTTTTTCATAATCGATAGACAAAAAAAAAAAAAAAAATAAATAAAATAATTACTTAGTTAATAGTAATAGTTACATTTTATAACGATGTCAAAGATCCACAAAGGAAACTGAAAATTAAATATATAACTATTAAAGTTTTTTTTAAATATAATAAAACGTATATAGCTAACATTATATAGGATCATTAAATTTAAATACTAAATATGTAACAAAAACCAAAAAAATTGATTATTTTTATATTTATTACAACTTGAATTATGACATGGCCATCCATTAACAGTCATCAATTAATGTTATCAATAATGATACATACAATTGGATCTCCGACCCCCCCCCCTCCCAAGAATCTGTGCAGTGTTAGGGCCCATTATCTTTTCGAAGAAATATATATTAATAATAAAATACAACTACAATTATACAATTACTATTGTTCATATTCGACATTATCAAAATGATGTTCGTTTTAAGAACTATTACATATTATGTCAGTTATAAAGTTATGATTATTAACTTATAAAATTTGACTTAATATTTACTATTATAAGTTTAATAAAATCATTAACCATTTGTAATATTTTTTTAGACATCATATATATTATATTAGTATCTAAGATATTATGCATTTTGTAATTTTAATTTTTTTTTATTATCATTTTATTATTTAAATAAATATTTAGTTTTAAAAATATATTACCTACAAATATTTACATCAACATAATATATATATATATTTACGTGTTTGAAATATCATACATTTTTTTTTAAATTTTAATAGCATATTTGAATAATCGTGTGTATAATGTATACTGAATAGTAAATTTAAACATTATACTACACGTATTATGAAAATAAACAATTCAGTATCTAGTATATTATAAATTTATTTTTTTCAAGGTTAAACAATTCTTATGAAAATCTAACTTTTTTTGAAATTTTTTTACTATTGTTATATTTATATTTATTTGTATTTTATTTATATACACCTTACGGGTTCTAACAATATAATAAGAATGAATATAATAACACAGACAACATATTAATAGATTTATACCTATAATACAATATACATAATCATAAAAGTGAAATAGGTACTCGTAAATTAAATTATATAATATTCTTAATTGCTATTACTGCTATTAATAATAATTAATAATGAGAATAAGGAGAAAATAAACACAACAATTACAAATAAGCCATAAGAGAGGGTCATCATAACTTGATTTACTGTTAACCAACTGTGTCTTGCTTTAGTAGATCATTTTCTAAATAATTAGTTCTTACTAATAAATCTATGTATTTTTTTTCGTATGCACGTTTTACTAAACGCAAGAAATCTTTGTTTATCGATATACTTCCTAATATATTATTATGAATATATTAAACTTTATTATTACAATTTAATATCAATTGATATAGAATGGAATTATTTTACTTAATAATACAATTATACCATAAACTACGATAACTAACTTAAGCATATTATCACGCTACTGACAGACAATACATATTATTTTATAACTTTAATATTCTTCGTACCAATGTATCGTCTGTTAATAGGACAATTGATGTAACCCCCACTTTTTACGAAATCGATGTTTTGATTGAATTGAATTATATAGATATAAATACACATTTTGGCCAAATATTGTAACCCTCACAAGCATTTTTCTAACCTAAAATTCACTTATAAATTATTTTTTTTGATGTAAGCCACATCAACAATCAAATGTCAAATAACGTAAGCCACGAGGGTTTTTTTTTGTGTAGTGTCAATTGTAGTAACCATCACCATAAAAAACATTAACCCACAATGATTAATATTATGAAACGCCAAGTAATGTATCCAACAGGCTAGTCAACTTTGGAGTAATATACAATAAATTACATTTGATGTAGTGTAGTAAGCATAATATTGATACATAGATATACCAAGCTTAAGCCTTTTAAAAAAAAATTCAACAATGTAGGTCATAAGGATTACAAAATAACTTTATTTTAGTGCCTCTTGTAAAATTTCATATTTGAGGGTTACATCAGTTGTCCTATTAACAGACGGTATGTTTTTTTTACATGGATTACAGATAATACGCTGTGACAACTATGTTGACACGGCGTCTTGGATATGCAATTTCGATACATGAATATTGACAAAAAAAAAATATTATAATATTACCGACGGGTATCAATATTATACTTCAAAGTCATGCATTTCTTTAAAACCAACCAGATGAGTGTGACTCAGGAGAGGTGACATTTGATTAATGCGTAATAATAATATTACATGCATGTCGAGTCTCAAAAACTCGTTTCTCAAAAGGAATACAAATAAATTCGAATGATGTATTTTTCAAGTTATATCATCTCAAATATAACATTAAAATCACTCGAAGAAAGAGAAAAAATTCAAATTATCGTGATATTCGAGTTATCGAGGTTAGAGTTATGATTTCAAGGTTTTAATGGACTGATACAGTAGCGCAATGTTAACGACAAGGACGATTAGTATCTTGATAAGAAACAACCGTTTTTATTTTTTCAGCTGAAAAAAAATTTGTGCAGGTTGTTTAATTCATGAAATTTCATTGGACGATAAATTAAAATCAACTTATGAGATATGCTATGCTAAAAATGTATATTTTTTAAATTTGTCAGTGTTCGTATAGCGATCATACTATACACAGTTCTGTCAACAATCTACCAGATATAATTTCCAATGTTAAGGGGTTAAGACGTATCTATAATTATTTAAATTTAAACATTTATGGTAAAAAAATTAATTTTGAGCGCATCAGTTTATCGACTCACCGCATATTATGTAGGTACGCGGTTTTATGTTTGTCGAGCTAATTAAAATTTGTTTTATAGTGCATACTTGCGTCATAACATATATGTAAGTGAAAAATCGTATGTCTCTCTCCCTCTTTCTCCTCTCGCGAGAAAATCCTAAATGCGCAACTGTGCGTATGGTAGAGGCAGAGCTGGAAAAATAACGTTGAATATAGTTCACGAAAATACAAAATAAAATGAATTATTTACTGTTCGTTGTAAAGATTAAATCTTCCTCGTTCCGGTAAAATAATATATAAAATGTAATTTTTTTTTTTGTACCATGAAAAATAAAGTACAATAGAATGTAATAAGTTTGGAAGAATTCGAATAATAATAATAATAATAATCATAGTAATATAATATACCGAACAGAGGAATTTTTTCCTTAAATTATGAATGATCACCGTATAACACATGTTTTCAAATTGTGGAAAAAAGGTGCACCCAGGGAAATGTCATGTCATCGAAGTAATTCCAAAAATGAAATTTCTTTATGCGATATGGTCGAGTCAAGACCGACAACTACCGAAGTAGGTGGACGCTTAGTGGTAAACGTCATTTCGGTAAGTTGCTATTAAATATTATTATAATATTATCTGCTGTTTCAATCTCACACCATAATGCTATTTAAAAATATTTTGCATTCGATTTATTTTGTCGGAGTATTATCTGTTAGGATGGGCTTAACAATAAATTGGCTCTATGATAAGACATCGCGTAGTTATTTAACTGAAGAATGATGGTGACCTTGTGTGAACGGCCGTTGTGTGATTTCAAAATTTTGCCAACAATTTATTCTTCAATCGTATTTTTAAATTGCGATTTTCATGGTTAAAAAAGCGCCGTGAAGTTTTTTTTTTGTAATCGATTCATCGCAGACGTTTCTTAATAATTGAAGCATAATTTATTGTATGTACCAACAACACAAAATCAAGTATTTGTGAACGATTTGACAAAATCTAAAAACACAATTAAATTTGGTTAAATTAAACTGAAAATAATATATAGAAGCCGTCACTCATTGATCAACATCGTTTCCTTAATCACTGTGTCTAGAAGCTTTTGAAAATTGAGAGCACAGGAGTTTTTGGAATCAACTGCACTTTTAGTAAGCATGGCCAAAATAATAATGTAATACATCTATTAACACGGTCGTGTAACGTAACATTATGTCATAACAAAAATGATAAGATATTGATAAACGAAGATAGACAATGTAGGTCGAACATTATTAAACGCGTGATATCAATATAATCATACTACATATTTAAATAGGTATTATTACACATGTGAGTTATTTTAATAATATTACTAAAATGTTGGACTTTTTAGGTTAACAGATCTTGCATAGGTACATGATAATATCACGATAATAGTTGTATAAATACGAATGAATCTTCGCAGGAAAAATGTTTTTGGTCCGTATACAATATTGCCTACATTTCGCCCCTTTTTTGCAGCTATAAAAATGTGATAACATCATTTTCATTATAAATTATTATACAATATTTTATTATAATTAGATTAAATTGTTTTATATATTGCTAAATTCAAATTCAAATAGTTAAATAAATTTAATAATACACAATTCGAAAAAAAATGCAATATTCACTTATGATCGTCATTTGAAAGGTACCATTCAACAATTAGAAAATTCTTTTTGTTTTAACACGATAAGAATGATCGTCATATGAATGAACATTTAAAACATCGTTTGTATTATTTTTAGTGAAGAAACGTGGTTGTTTTTCAATTTTTTTTTTTTATGTTAATTGTATTCATATCCTAAGTTTGCATAGGTATTGATTCGTTTGTAAGTGATTCAATAATTTTATTGCAATGTTTTAAAATATGTTTTAGCTGATAGAGAAAAATTGACAGGTAGCTACATTATTTTATTTTATATAATACTATAGTACCATCTATACTGGTTCTTATTCAAAGAGTATTAAATGATGTTCAAGATTCTGTGGAAGGAACAACATTGAAACGCTTATACAATGAGTGTTCAATTATGGGCCAAATAGTTAGTAAAATGTATTGATAATCTAATTTTGTATTTAAAGTAATGGACATGATGATTTTGCATTTAAAAAAAAATACAAAATATAGCCTAATTATAACAGTTTTATTATATTTTCGCTTGAAGTATTCGCAACTAATTGTGTATTATTATATTATTAATTTAACTATTTTTATTTTAATTTAGCAATATATAAAACCATTAAATCTAATTATAAAAAAAATATAATGTACCTAATATTTTTTTTTTTTTTATTAGATAAAATAGAATATTTACAACCCGTAATATTTGTACATCAAATAAGTAAAATTTATAAATAATAAATAACATAACGTGAGTGACAGGAGGAGGGAAGCCCGCCAGTGTGGATACCCTCTAACTTGGGATATTATAATTTATAATGAAAATGATGATGTTATCACATTTTGATAGCCGCAAAAAAGGGGGCTAAATGTAGGCAATATTATATACGGACACGAACAATTTTTTCCTGCGAAATATCTTTTTATCCTTCGTATATAAATTGGTGTTGTCTAAAACTGTGTTAATCGAAACACGATTTCATCGAGTTAAAAACTATTGTTCACGCCATGTGAAGTATTTTCTGGTAAGATTTTCACAATCTGTTTTAATGTGATATAGTAATCGATTAAATATATGTGAGCATGGGGGCCGTCGGCAAGATCACCATCTGTAATACCTATTAGGGGGTAAGGGTGACATTCATAAAATAAATAACTCGAGAACTAAAAATCAATCAAATTTATTTTATTAAATAATAAAAAAAAATATACATCCATATCCCATACTCCATGCCATATATAATAGATATAAATATATAGTTTACATAACATAGTATAATTAAGTACGATAAAAACCTATATGTACAATGCACATCATACGGTATTATCATTAGTAAAATTAATTTAGTATTTAAAACTAAAAAAATTATTATGTAATTTGTTTTCATATTTTCGTTAGGTTAGGTACCTATAATTTTTATGAAATTATGAATATTATCAATGCTTGTTAATTTTTCACCGTCGTCGCCTGCAGGTGTCGATTGTAGCTAAACATATGTAGAAGATAATAGTAGATTGACTAGGTTGTTCTTGGTAATCCAACTAAAAACGCGTTTATTTTTGTATAATGTATTAATTCGTCGTTCTCGTGGACGTCCAGCATTCCGGCGTGACGGCGTCGTGGTGGTAATAAAATGTTTCTGTATTCGAATTATTCGAAACATCTCATCAGTAACTTTTTATTCATTAAAATTAGAAATTTTTATTTTTAAATAATGTAAATAATAAATGTATGATATAAAAATTGCTGGAACACATTTTATATGTTATAACTTATAAGTATATTAACAAAACGTTAACTGTTACATTTTGAAGTATATAAAATTATAATATTTCTTTGACTTGATAACACAAACAATTTTAATTATCTAATAAGTATTGTTTTAATTTTATATAATACATAAAAACAAGAAACTTCACCGCGACCGCACGCAACAACCAACCACAGCGACGCAGTGGGCGGAGCCATGCCTATAAATACGAGTGCAGATCTCGAAAAAGCTCAGTATTCTTTCTACTCCGTAGCAAGACTCTCTTCGTTCTTACCAAACGGAGCAGAATTAGTGTTGTTTTACATTCCATTTAATCATTCCAAAACGGAACACCCATATGTACGGCTAAAAACCACTCAATGGTTATACCAAAAGGAATCTAAAAATAAATGTTAGTTTTATATTTCTACAAAATAAAGGACGGCGCACGGTCTACGTTTCTCGAGAGGCATTATAAATGTCTGTATACTGCCTGTTTAATGCACTTGCATAACGCCAGGGAATGTGGCATAAAACCGTAGTGGTTGAATTTTTACAAAAGCTTTAACATCAATTTAAAAACTGCGTATACTAAAATCGAATTTCGATTTATTGCAAGTAGTGTTATTGTCGCTTACTTTTGATGTTTGTTTTTAGGAGAAAAATCAAAGACATATTGAGTATAAGTGGGTTAAGAAAACAATAGAACATAAGTTATACAGGTGTCCCGCGAGGATTTCTCTATGACGATATCTCCCGAAATAATGGAGATATTAAAATTCTGGTTTTGTTATAAGACTCACAGAGATAAGAACTAAAATTATTTTATATTTTAGTTTATTTTAATGTTTTTGTAAAAAATATATATTTTTTATTTAACTATTTTCAAAAAAATTCACTATAGCCATTTTATAGAATTTATTTTTCTGAAAATAAACTCGTTTCAAAATTTTATTTTCGTTGATTTCCTGATTTTTAATTATTTTTTTTAGTTTTGAGAAAAATTGCGAATTATTTAATACCTAACCATACATGTGAATCGCCGCGCCGCGCGTACGGTCGGCCGAACGCTTTCAGTGTGCGTAGTTATAATCAAATTTTCAAATTTTATTTCTTCAAAACTAGAAAAAAATATTAAAAATCAGGAAATTAATGAAAATAAAATTTGTGATACGTCAATAATTTCAAAAAAATAAAGTCTACAATCTGGCTATCTTTAATTTTTTTACCAAAACATTAAAATAAATTTAAAAAAATTAAATAATTGTATTTTTACCCCTGTGAGTCTTTTATGGCACAATAAAAATTTTGATATCCATTTTTTCATGAGATATCGCAACGGTTAAATCCTTGCGGGACATCCTATACAATACTAATCGTGTAGCCAACAAAACGATTAACTTATTATGTGCAATATACTGTACGAAAGGCCCGAGTATAGGTTGGATTATTCAACTAACAGGTCACGTCATTTTGGGTTTTAAAATCTTAGACTATATACTCACCAAAAACGTTTATGTCTAATATTAAAGTTATAAATTGGTTGAGATAGATTTGTAGGGGAAATTAAATCTTTTATAATGGACTGTGTTGGCCAATTTTTAGACGAAAGAAATAAGATATCTTATGGAGCGTATGTGGTTAGATACTATATGTATAGCTCGAAGTTTTAATGATTTTACACAGACTTTTAATCGGAAAGTTTAGATATGGTTTATATTGATGAAAGGGTTAATTATTAGGCTAAACAAAGTAGTGAATTCCTAGTGAAATTATTATTTAGTACTCTCATATTGACACTATCAGTTCACGTGTATTTATTTTCAATGTACCTATATATAAATCTTCTAAAATTTTAAATATTATAATTTTTTTTTTTTTGATAACGTAACCCTTATTACAACCAGGTAATATTTAAACATCATTGTATTGAACTTTAATAGTTAATTAATTGTTAATAAATGTTTGGTAATAGTTACATTTCCATATGCGAATAATTCACTTAAAATAAAGCTATTCAGTTAGAACGCAGCTGATGCTTAGTTTTATATATACTAAATTATCGTTCGTAGTAAATTGTGATATGCCTAATTTGAATACGATTGGGGTGATTTTTCTCAGAAAAATATTTATTAAAAACTAACATTTTGCACTTTGATAATTGTATTTAGCGTTTTTTGATTTATTTTTGTTGGATACGGCATTTCCGCAATTAGAGCCGCTGATATTAATTCTTTTACGTTTTAAATAAGTACGTCGCAATATTACGCATCACCGTGGCGAGTTCTTTCGGATAGACGTCCGTTGTTAATTCACAGAGAACTTAATATTATTTTCAGACTTTCGATGAGTAATGGGTTTACTGAGAAATTATATTAGTTTGGCTAATCATGTCAAAAGTGGAGAAACTGTTGCGGGCTGGTAATGAACCATATCTTGTATTTTTTTTATCATATTGTTATAAAAATAAAACGTTATATGCACTTGACGAGATATCATAATAACTATCTGATACGTCATTGATACATTATGCAATATAAACATGTATATTATTATTAGGTATTAAAATAACAATATGGTTAGATTTCTTTTTCATTTGACGTCCGTGACGATGTTGGATTCAAAAGCGATTTATTGTTTTACAACCATGTAATAATATTAAATTACTATATTATTATTGCGCCTTATTACTACCTAATTTTCAAATCGCATTCAGTATGAAAATGTTTAGGTAACTATGTGTATGCGTGGCTTATTGACTCTATTTAAAATGTATATCAATCAATCTGAAGAAATTAATGAATCAAAATGTATTGATAATATAAATTAATTCATCGATAAAAGATATAAAATATATGTTTATGTGAATTATTATTTTATAGAAAGAATATTATCTCATTGAGAGTTGAGTATTTCAATTTAAGGTATTAATTCAAAACAATATAGTCAATAGGTAGTATTTTACGACTGTAATACGTGTTATATTTTATGTAATATATTATATATTTATTAAAAGGCTTACCTACGTGTTGAATTTTTTTATTAATTTATCTACAGAAATATAAGCCATTGGGTGATTATTTTTTAATAGGTTTTTAACTGTTACAAATGGGGACGGTGGGTTTTTAACACGTGTATGTGTGGCAAGGTATTTGCCATTAAGAAACCGGGTGATCACCCATCCGGAAACTTGTGGCAGTTGGTGGTGCGTACCTACACTCAATAAAGTTTTCGTGAATGATTGCAGCGACCACGCCATGCCAAGCCACAGTTACAAATTAGGTTTTTGTCAACACTAAAATGATGTAATAAAATTGTGGGTAAATAGGTAATTTTTCAACGTATCGATTTATTTTAACGTTCATTTTACTTATATTGACCATCGGCAAACGGCAGAAATATATTCTCCTCTTATACCTGGGAAGTCTCAGGAATTTATGTGTATATATTAAAATATTTCACGAAAACTTCAAAATAATAGTATTAGTGCATACTTGACATTTTAAAGGATGAATTTCGACATACAGGTACGAGCAACGAATATTATATTCATTGTAAAAGTTTTAATTATCATTTTTTTTTTCTTATACATATATATTATATTAACTCATTTCCATTTTAACATTGCAAAGAGTGACAACAACTCGGCACTCATAAATAAATAATATATACACCGTAAATTGTTGTTCATCATTACCTATAATATTAACGACTGAGCAATTTACATAAATAAAATAAATATTCAAAACATTTTAAAAAAGAAAAATAATAACGGACATTTTAATGTAATCATTATGCATTACAAAATGGACAAAACGAGCGAGCATACACGAAAATAATTAAACGTTTCGTTACACACAATAAATTATGATACAATTTGTAATATTGAGATATTTACTATGGATACCTAACCTAACCTATGCCCAATCAAAAGTACTAAAAAATCTCGAATTAAAATTATAACTTAGTTTTATTGATTTTTAGTTGCAACTTTAAGTCCTAAGAATTGTAATTTGGATATATTTTATAATATTAAATTCACCTCAAATAGTTAAAAATATCCAAACAGAAATCAATAATCAATAGCGGTTTTAACTTTAAAGTACAGTCCATAATGCATTTTTTTTTTTTTTTTTTGCAGCCTGCAGTAGAGAACCTGCTCTAATATCAGATTATATACCTAGTACATGGCATCATATAATTTTAAGTTAGTTTTGAGATTTCTTTTAAAAGTGTCAATACTTTTCAAAATACAAATTAACAGTCATATAATAATAATTTACTATACATAACTACATTGAATAATATCACGTTTAAAATCTTCAACAATTTTTTATTAATTCCAATAACACTCCATGTAGGTAACACCCCTTAGGTACCTACTTCATTACCGGTGTAACGATTTATCACTGCTTTCAAATTTAATATCACAAGTCACCACACGCAATGAAACACTACCCCATCCAACTTTTTAAGTTTACAAATAGGTACGTATTGTTAGATTACCCCGCAAACGCGTCATAACGATTATTTATTTTTGTTTGTTTATATAAATGGCATTATTTTTCGGAAATTCGTATTGTACTAAGCGTATACGCGTTTGACATAGGTTATTTATAAAATTTAAATTTAAATTGTTTTTTTTTATTATTATTATTTGTTTATCCATCTTATTTAAGTACCTACATCTCGTAATGCAGATAAAAAGCTACACATTATTGTATACATATTTACACGAATAAACGAATTGTTTATTTAACACAACAAAGAGACAACAATAAAAGAGAAACAAAAATATAAAAATAGTTTTTTACACATTTATGAAACAACAACGTTATACATGTAAGTATATCATATATAGTGATTATAATTTAAACATATTTTATAATTTTTTTTTTAGTTTATCAAAATTGTATACTTATCGTTAGGCATCTATTATAAACAGCATGGGATTTTCTTGAACTTATTAAAAATTAAGTATTTAAAATAATTACACCGGTTAACCGCCTCCTCACCGCCTATGTTATACATAAAATAATAATATGATATAATTTTATTGTTTATGTAGGTAATGTATTATATTATTCTCTCATAACTCTAAAATATGTGTTACTAAATATTTATATAAAATCAGTTGTTATTGCATTATTATTCACGTACCATACATTAACCAATGATATTATGTTATTTTTTTTTTTCTAAGTTCATATTTTTCATTCTTTCCGAGTTTGATATATATATATATATATATATATATATATATATATATATATATATATATTATATACACTTAAACTATGTACATTATTATAGTATTAAACCCATATGAGCGTAAATAAGTTTTTTGCGCAAAGGAAGCATAAAGGTAAAGGTCAAGTGCCATTATAATTTTCAATAACTCGATTTTTAAAATTCGCGGGAAAAATAGGATAAAATTACTGATCTTCGAATAAGGTTTGTGTGTGGGTGGGTGGGGGATCACTTAATGTGTAACGAAAAAAAACAAATATTTGAAAACTAGAAACATTGTATATCACGTGGATGGCCTGGATAAATGTCGCTAACCGCACTATAGAATGACAAATAATATGAAGAGTTGCAGGAAAAGGAATAATAGGTATACCTATTAGTAAATATGTCAGGTTACGAGACGTAGTTCAGTAACTCCTGTTATATTACTATAATAATGTTACCATTGGAATCAGTGTTATTATAAAATATTATAAATTTAAACATGCAAAATATTGTTTATTGGATGTCGTCCTGCGGCGCTTTTTCAAAATTACAGAAGCAGCATACAAATACAAAGCAGTGTCTATAACAGTCACCATACTCTGTAGTTATGACTACAATATGTCTATACCATATAATATGCACACCATAAAATATTATCATTAATTAAATTAATGATGTTATTAATGTGGTTCGTCATGTTTACATAGAGCCATACAGCTATAATATAATACGTGGTATATTGTATAATATTATAATAAGTCGATAAATAATTATAATTTTATATCGAGTTTAACATTTAATTAATGCTGTTAAATCATTTCAGACTCATAAATCCCGTATGATAATAATGTATAATATATAGCGGAAAACATAATATAGATTTGGTGTGCTTTTTTCACCTTACTCGTTTATATTCTGAAAAATATTGGATGATTTTTTCAATTCAAGACGCTTGTCATTCAACTCAATTTATTTTGAAAACGCCGGTATACACGAATTGATATTTTTTTTAAGTAGTCACTTACAACATTGAACTAGGTATGTAAAAACATAGGTGAATGGAATAGTGGTCTTACGTTTCGCAAAATATAGCTTCAGATGTATTAACACTCCAATCAACCAGTTTAAACTTTAACACTATAATAGTTTAATCATTTGAAAATCAATTTGTCTGCTTTTTTATTCTGCTACAGATTATGCAATTATAAATTAAATTCCCAAGCGTTGACTTTACCTTTTTTTTTTTTTTTTAACCGACGACGCCGCGGGATCTGCTTTCGCATTGCTTCCGCGGCGCCGCCATCGTTTATTGACTGCGTTGACTTTACCTATACAATATAATAATTACCAATAAAATAATAATATGAAAAATAATCGGTTAATAGTTAATATTGTTTTCAGAATAATGATTGTCAGTGCCACTCACATAGGTTAGCAAGTACTGCAACCGTACTATATTGGTCCTCTCGAGAAAATGTGTATCAGTTTTACTGGTATCACATGCAGAGAAGCCCATAAATTTATAGTATAAACTATAGTCTATAATAATTTATTTCCGTGAATAGCAATGATTAATAAGTGAGTATAATTGAGTAAACTAAACTAAGTATAATATTGTGTAGTGCACCAAAATTATTTTTTTTAATAAAAAAATCAGTGGTTGGGTAACTTTCTAACTGCAAGCTAGTGCTCTAAAAAAACTTATGTGCGCCACTTTCTCACGTTAGAAAAATTATCATCCTGTAAAATATAGTATATAATAATGTTATTAAACTCTATACATATGTTCATGAATTTACATAATGCAAGTAATAAATTATCGTATCATCATCGTGTTGTGTATTATGCATAATAACTAATGAAATATCGTGTGTTGTCGGCCATAATTAATATTATAATACTATTGAAGCTCGTGATGTTTCACTTATACGCGCGAGTGTACGACTTTGAGAAGTATTGAATTAACGATGGTCTTGAGTATTTTGATATTTCCATTGAAGTCAATCCGACAGATACCACCAAATCGTCCGACGACAGCGATGTCTCCATATTTTAAACACAGTTAGTGATTAGGAGAACTGTTTTTGAAATTTTGATTTTTGAAAATCGGTACGTTAAGTCAAGCTTAATAGGTATGCTAGCTAAATTAGTGCGGACATTCGGTAAATAATCTTATTGGCTATTTGTTATTTGATTTTTTCAAGCTCTTTCACTTTTTTCGTTTTAATTTATATTATGCATATAATTTTCACTGTAGTTATTTAGTAGTATACACTGTTTGTCATTTGTAAAATCCTACGAGTAATCGTATTTAATACATATACGTTTTTATGATTTTAAAAACTAAAACCTTTAGATGCATTTCAATTATTTGTTTTTATATAAACATTATTACTTTATCAGATAGTATTTTTCTATTTAAAATATTAAATGAATTATATTATGTTATTTAAATTAGATAATAATAATTGTTAGGTTATTTTTATACTACACTGAACACCTATATTATATAATATTGTATCATAGTCGCATATTGTAACCATAGGCTGTAGAGGTATAAGGTCTATATGCATCGATCAATACATGTATTTATATTCATCGATATGATATGTGAGATGAGGTTTGTCGAGCGCAATGTGTGCATGGTTGATGGTGCAGTAAACACATTTTTACATTTTAAACCTGACAATTTTTTTAAGAGAAAATCCCGGAAAAAATTCAAAGAGATATTAATATTATTTTATCATCATTACCTTCAATAGTTATCGTTTATCTAATGGATGAAAAACTCGACCACTGCGCTTCCGGGTCAAACGACGTCCGTCCAAAATCGTTTTTCCAACCAAAACGAAAACAAATCATCAACATCTATAAATTATCATTTAAAGACCTAACAAATAATATGAAAATACACTTTTCATGATTGGTGTATGACTGGATTAAGGGCCGGAAAAACCCTTCTCTGGAGTTGTGGGGAATCGGTAATTCGGATTTTATATTTTTACTCTCGTCGTATCGACATATAATAATTTTATAATATTATTTTATTGTTTTCATTTATTATCATAATACACAGAAACAGTCGGTGGACAGAGCATAAATTATTTGCCGCCTCGTGGTGTCATTACTAGCGTTCGAAACGGATCGTACCGCAACGATGACCCTTTTAATTGTGACCGATGGCGGGCCAACCGATGATAATTCGAGTGAACGAGAAAACAAAAAATATATATTTATTAAAACGATAACTTATTTCGACCACCACCCACATAATATATAGTTCCCGACGCTGATGAGTTGCTCTCTAGTCTCTACCTATCGCTCTACGCCAATAAAATATAAAAATAAAAATTATGACCGGTCGCATATCCTGTCCCCGCAAATCGTTATGTGTTTATATTATATAGGTAGTTATTGTACGTCCTCCTCGCCGGTAATTACGCCAAATCATTTATAAAATTGTCACACAAAGTGAACTGAAAAAAAAAACATAATATCTATTCTCTAGGTGTAGACCAATCATAATAAGCAAAGTGAAATCGACAAAACAAATTATGTGTAGGTACATAAAAATAAAATAAAATCTATACGGTTTTATAGTAAATGTTAGTTCATAGCAATATTTTGTTTTTATTTTAAAGCTTTTGACAAGTAATAATAATTTATGTTCATGATTTAGCTGTATTATTAGCTTAAAATTGTTTTTTGTTTTTTCTGTATACTTCTAACAAATAGCTTTTCCAGTTATCTAACTAAACACGATTTGGCTTCAACGCCTGAATTAACAATCATGACAATTATTATACTAAGCCCAGCGAGAGAATCCTGATCCAATATATTGGATATAATTGATAAATTGACAGAAATAAATACTTTGGGAATAATTTTGTTGAACTAAACTCATAGATATCATATACAACAACTATAGATAACCGTCTCTTTCTTTTCATTTAAGTCAGCCGCCGTTCACAAATTAGACAATGTTTACAATACAATATTATCAGTTATCACCGTCACAGTATATTCACTAATCAAATTATGTAGTCTGAAACCTGAATTCAAATTAATGTTAATTAATTCAAAATATTATATCTATTATTATATATACCTATCCTATGTAATATATTAACATCCAATCACTTCAGTGACTTGTTGCAACGTGTGAATAATTATTACGAATATTATGCTTAGAGAACATTATTTATTTTGTATTATAGGTTTCAAAATGAAAAACAAATATTTATTTTATTTACTCATGGAAGTACATAAGATTAATTTATATTCATAAAAATATACAACATTTGTAGACACCTACAAATACTACAAACAAAATAAAGTTATTGGTGATAGAATAAAATGAATACTTGGTATGGCATCTGTAAATTCTTGATATATTATATATTGAATTATTGATTAGAACAAATTAAGTAATTTCATCATTTATAATGTTTCACTGTTACATCTTGTTTATGTACCTATAGGTTCATAAGCACAATTGGACTAAAAAAATCTACTAAATATGCCGAATTTATAGCCCGCCCTTACAGCGTTAACAAAACCGTCGTCGTTCGGCTCATGAAACCACAAAATGTCATATCGAGTGTGTGCAGACGCTCAATATATCCTAACATGAATATCATGGTCGTAAATGCTTATACACACGTCGTAATTCACGGAAACGGAGCGACGACCGCCGCCTCCTCACATGTGCAGAATCTATGAAGACTCGTCAAATGGCGTTGGCGTTTTAATTATTACGTTCTGCGATGGCGGTTACCCGTCGCACGCCACAGGAGTGGGTACATAGCTGCGGGTGGCGAACCGTCGCAATATATAATATTATATTATAGAGACGCGAAACCGTCGAATTCCGAGCGAAAGAATTCGTTTGTGAAACGTGATACTTGCGATTTTGTCACCGTGTAGACGTGCGTGTATATTATCATTTTTTTTATCTCGTTTAATCGCGTGTTCGTTTTTTTTTCTTCACTTTTTCGTTATATTTTGCAGCGAAAACGAGACACGAGATGGTGGATAAAAATATGTACGTTTTCGCCTTGTCACCGTCTACCGCGGGCCCACTGCATATAGCAGTTTCGGATCGTTAAATGTATAAAGTTGAAAATATTGCGCATTAGTTGGGCCAATAGATTTTTACCGCCACCACGAGTGCGAGCCTTCTTGTTTTATCATTTTATACACGGAAAGCAAAAAAAAACATTCGTTAACGTGAGCTCACCCACCCACACACACACACACACACACACACTCACATACACACACTTTATTATAACTATATGATGTGAACATTCACACCCCTAAAGTACACGTGTGCACACGGTTGTCACGATTCGTTAAATGTTACAGAGACGTTTCGAAGAGTGGAGTGCGATTGTGACTCGAGCGTAAACTGAAATTGAAGGATAGAGACAACAAAAATCGATAAGAGTGTAAAGTTCAACTAAAAATGTGCTCGGATTGTATCATTTATGGTAATCAACCAATATTCTACTGTCTATTATATTAGATATAACAATCATATTCAAGACATAATATTGACTACAGTTAACCAGTGCGTCTAACTATAATAATGATAATAACAATAACGATTTAAACTACTGTACAGGTTACAATTGGGGAGGTCTAAGATATCGAACCCTACATGAACAATCGAGTTGTAATGTAATCCGTCACTGCAGGTCGTTGAAATTGGGTTCTATAACTCCTATTTGATGACCAGAAATGGTTATGAATAAACGTTCTATAGGTATACCTAATCACATTCTGTGCATAAACATTTATCACGATGAGATTTTTGGCTGCACATAATTTATATCTGTGAATAGGCAGATCGAGATAATATATAGTCCACGCCCGTCTCGTACGAATCAGAAAGATTGTCTGAGACTTCAGAGATTTCACAGAATAGGTATTACTGTTTATGATTTAATTAGATGAGACCAATCGATGACCTTACACTATAGTATAATGATATATTTATATGGTATAATATATCATACATATGTCTTCTATATAAGTATATATAAAATAGAGTGATTATTTTTATGGTCAACATTAATTAATTGTTTCCATAAGTAGGTATATTATAGGTATTAACGGTTTTTAAAAAAAATATATATTTTTTTTTTATAGACATAATTTACAGCGGTCGCATTATAAACAAATTGATTGAAAAGAAAATATAATTTGTATTGTTATATTCATTCAATTTACGCGACCATATACAAGTGATGGACTACTGAACATAAATTTTCCATGTTGCACGCATCCTCTAAGACGGAGCCGTCAAATTATGGTGCCGTGCTCTTAGAATTACATCGACAAATAACTCGAATAGTGTGCTGCAGGCGAAAAACCGAACACGATAAACGAGTATGTATGTTGTATATTTATTTCTACTTTTCTGGAATCCTTTTGGGACGCTTCGTCTAGAGAGTACGAGACCGAAGTCTAGGCGGACCAAAGCGAATGTAAACTTGTACTCGGTACACATAAGCCAGATCAAAGATGACTTACGGAGTGAGATAAGGTGGAAATTTCGAGAAATGTTTTTCCCTGAAGGTACGTTCTCCGCGCCATAACTCAAGACCAGATTTAATATTTGAAGATACCGCAACTATTTATTTTTATTTTCTGTAATGTTATTACAAATCGAATCTCACCACGAATCAGACTAATAAGCACTGGCAGTCTTCTTGTTTGATTTTATACGCAGCATTTTCGTGCAATTTTTTCGTTTTCAATAAGCGTGTTACATATAATTATTACTAAAATTAAAAAATAAAAAAAATAAATACTTTTCTGTTGAGTATGGAATATATTTTACACAACCTGATATTATGTTACCAGTAATGTTTCGTTTTTAGTAATATTACTAATTTTGTAATACTATTATCGAATCTGTTAAATATCTATTATGAAGGAATACACATAAATAATAAATCTTATTTTTTTAACTCAAGAAAATAATTTCTTCTACCCACGTTTTCTGGATTGTGTAGGTTGTATAACAAATAAAGGATTTAATAAAAAAAAAAACAAATTTTAAGAAGCGTTAAGCCTTTCCAAGTCCCCCTCCCAAATTGTGGCTATGTAAGAAATGGATTTATATGTGCCAAAAACATCAGAATATAATTCTAAAACCATGATTACATTAAGCTCAAAAATATGTATTTAATATGCTCTTAAAACTAACAAATATGCAAAAAAAAACTTAAAAAGTGAAAAATATATTGTAGATATTTGTCAAAGTAAAAGTACTTTAAACATTGACAATTTATTATTTCTAAAGTAATAATAATTGATTATGACCATAATTTATTTGATCAATATCATTTACTTAGGACTGAAAATAAATTCTACGCCGTTATACTCAGCTCTCGTATACGACACTGAGATGTCGGTAGAAGATATTTTAAAATTGTTTTTATTCGAAAACCTAATTTCGCGTTTTTACGTGTTTTATTACATTTAATTTATTGTATGCTTCAAACATACACTCTAAAATGAAAAATATCCAAAGAAAGGTAGAAAAGAAAATTGAAAATACGCAAAATGAAATTGGTGCATATTTTGCTTCAAATTTCAATAATTGTAGATACTTCTTAATCAAGTAATGCCCAACTTGCGTTTACACATAAATTCGTTACCTAATAATTATGTGAACCATCATCTTTGATGGTTAGAAAGATAATATTATTTTCTCTTGGTAACCGTACGAAGCAGCGAACATTTTGACGCGAACGCATTTAAAAACTACAATATAGGTATGGAAAATAATATAATGGAGCACACTATATGGTTATTATTATTATAATGATTTTAACGTTTCAATAAACTTTTCCTTTATTTTTTAATAATTTGCGTGAATTTCAAATGCAACAATAACGGAACATTCGTTTACAAAGACGCAGTACTATAAATATTACCTGTACAGTATGCGCATGTATAATAATAATATATTTAGCTCCGTTGCGCTTTTTGCGAAAAACATTGTTTCCGAATAAAATAATAAAAACATATTTTCCGGTACTTTTTAATCCCTTCGGGTTTTAATTTTTTTCGGCGGCCATTTTGTAGGTATCTACGCGTATACTATATAATATATAATAAGTACGAATCGCATGCAAAACAATATAATATAACGCTTTATTATAATACGGTTTGTGTTTTGTAAATTTCTCGGTAACCATAACCGACCACCACGTTATAATATTATTATGTTTGTTTGCGAGAATCTAAATAATTCCCAACGATGTGCTTTTTACAACATATACCTATACCGGGTAATTTCGATGTTTCGGTAAAAGATTGTAAAAACATTGTCCGTATAATTTTGCTTTTTCCGGAACAACATCATTCCGAGCTAATGTCATTTTTCAGAAAAATCAAATTTAACACTATTTGATGTATCATAATAAGTCGTTGCTCATAATAAATACATTATTTTTTTACGTCAACACACCACGCGCAGTGACTTAAAATAACATTTCGTTAGTATATATTACTATAATATGAAACTACCTATATTCAATTTCGTTGAGTAGAAAATTGTAATTATTTTTATCTTTAAAATAATTTTATTATTAAAATTAATTATTTTTCAAGTAAATTAGAGGCTGTATTGGCAGTGAACCGTCCATAATTATTGCAGTTGACTTACAAAAATATAAACAATTTATAAATAATATTAACAATTTACTGGATCTGATTACCTGAAATAAAATCTTTAAAAACGAAATCTCAAAAAAAGGATCCACTAATAGAACACAATAATAGGATTAATAGGATTAAAATATTCGCAAAACACTTGTGAATAAATATTATGCAATATGTTTAGCAAATAAATTAAATGATTATAACAAATTGGTTGTAAATGACCAATAAAATGGGCTAATTTTATTGTTCATCCACAGATATTGTCCCGAGAAAACTGTTCTCTGTCATTAAATAAAATTATATTTCTATATAATTTTGAATTATCAAATATTATAGTATAATCTCGTTTGGATGTTTGAAATTAATTTTTGGGTACAAAATAATTAGACAAATCACAGTTGCCTAATACTCAATAGCAATAAACGATAAAATTATATCATAATATTATTGTTTATCATGAAAAACCTCGGTATACATTTACATTTATAATATAATATGTTATAGATTTTTCAATCTACTTTATATTTCATTAATTGTCAATTTCAATCATGGTATTAGTTAATGAGACCCCGTGTATGTTGTATATCGTATAATATTGTTGTTTTGTGCTGTTAAACAAAATTGTGATTTTGTCTTAATATTGTTATTTCCCACATTGGTATTAAAGGAAGGCATTGTATAGGTTAATAAATGAGAATAACTGCGTAGAAATCATTTATTACACTGACACACTGATAAAACCTTTGATCGATTGTCTCGAAAACAGTTATTTACAAATTGAACTTTCTTTCGTAGCACTGCCGCGGACGTCGGAAAAATTACTAAATAAGCAATACTATACAATATATTATTATGGCGCTGTGCGTCTATGAAATTCGTATAATTGTCTTCAAATGGAAGACAGCTTCAATCAACATTTTTATTTCGTAAGCATAATATAAAGTTTATCCACTTTGAAAATTAATTTTATCTGAGATAATTCGAAAATCCATCAGCCTCCTGGTAACGGCATCGTTGCGATTCGATAATAGCAAACTATTTATATTAAATATATCGTCTCTATGACTCTATGTAGCTCGATTTTACTAATTTTTTATTCAATTTCTATTTCTAGATTTCCAACGAATACGGCGATAATCACAGATAATAGTTCTATAGATACCAGATATTGAATCTTCATTGCACACAGAACGTCTTTGGTTGATTTCTGCTACAATCAGTTTGGTTGGAAATAATAATTTAGGGAGATTTAGGGCTTGGGGGTGTATGGCCCCAGCGCGACCCCTTCCCCAACATGACCTGTACTCTTCCGTAACAATCACAACTCGTATTATATAAAGTATGAAATACAGTATTATCGGCCAATGATATTCTGTTGTATATTGATGGCAAAAATAGTATGTAAATAATAATATAGTTTACTAATTGCTGCAGTATTGTTGGACGATGAATTAGTTTTAGGTAGGTATATTCTGGTAGATACTTCGATATATTTTGTGTACCTCGAGGTTGAAACTCGCATAAATATACACAACAATATCATTACATGATTAAAAAATTTATATTTTAACTATTACGTTTTAAATACTACTCGCGTACAAACAAACGATTATTCGTACAATATAATATAATATTAATTGTTATTAACAGTGAAAACTTAACATATTAATATTATACTTTATATACGTGATAAGCACGCGTTAAACGTCGTAGTAATAATAATAATAATAATACATAATTCTGCGACTGTGCGTTCAAACTGCAGTTTTTATTCCATAATCGAATTCCAAAACGAGAGGGTTGGTTGGGAGAGGGATATGAAAAAAAACAAAAACGAAACTTTTCTCTCGACACGAATTTCCCACACGCGTACTATATATGTGTACACGTGTCGTTAAGAGCGTTGCAACAAAATATTATCATACGTATATATTTTAATATTGTTTCTCTCTTATCGCCACGCACATATAACAACGGATAATACGCGCGACTCTGCGACTGTATAATATTATTATTATTATTATTACTGTTATTATATTATGCGTGTGCATGTGTGCATCGGCCGACAAACTTTATGTCACGTCATAAATAAATTCGCATAACATTAACCGAGTTTCGACGAAAGCTCGAATATCACCCGACATCAGTTTTTCGAGTATTATTATTATTATTATTATTATTATTAATATATTAGAATACTATGCGAAACACGAGCGTAAACTATTATCAAACTGGCTAGACACAACCGCATTTCAAGAGCGCGTTGGGCTACAGTAATAGTTTTAATATATTACAATATTATGTTATGCAGCTTGTATTACAAATTATATAATATGATAATAAGTGCATAGACGACAAACCGTATATCAGATTTGTCGGCGACCAAGAAATATAATACATCAGTGATCGCCGCTTATTATTTGACTTCCGGTTAATCGACTCATTTGCCTATATATTAGACTCTCAAAACGGATGGTCTCGACTTGCAAGACGTACGACTAATACACAGTGAAAAGTTTGTCTATTACACACATACACTGGTTAATGAAGTCATTTTGAACTGAAGAAAGGAAAATCCAATCAACTCTGGATGGATTTGTATCAATATTTAGGTACGGCTAGCATTTTACCTAAAATATTTTACTACTTTATTTTTAATTAAAAAATACTTTTTTCTATCAAATATCCATACATCATTTTTATTACTATACATTTAATTAAAATAATAGCTGAAAACTCAATGAATATTTTTTAAGTAAATAAGTTCACATGTTTAATTTTTTGGGGCCTTTGCTCTGGTTATTCCAAAGTTAGTCTAATTAGTGGCGACCAACGTATATGAATTGGTCTCGTTCCACTTTACGCATTTAGTATTATGATATATGTATAACTGTACGACATACTATCATTCTACCAATAACCAAAAGTGCAGTACGTGGTGGGGCGCAGGGCACACATGACACATAATTTTACATGATGTATATAGTAACAATATATGTATACGCAAGGTGTAACAGATAGAACTGACTTTTGGAATAACTTTTATAAAATTTATTTTTTATTCATTAAGTGTCCCTACTGTTCCTAGCGCTACACGTGTACCTAATACAATTTTTTTATGTTTATTTTTAGTACTGAAAATAAAAAATGTTTTGGATAAATTCTGATTATAAGAACAATTTTGATGGTAAAAAGATTCATCTAAATCAAGTAGTTTATTTTTTAGAATTTTTTTAAATTTCAAAATGTTTTTGGTTAAATTAATTTGGAACGTAATACATTTTTAAAAAATATGATTTTTGAGAATTTGCTAACATCATGTATATTATTTCTTGAATTAGGTATTTACTTATCGTATAATATTAAAAATGTTTGTCATACGTTTAATCAGCATTATTTTTCTATTTTTTTTTTTTGTTAGGTCTTTCTGTTACACTATATATATGCTAATATCGAGTTCAGTAGGTATACCATTATTTCTTCATACGTATTGGCTGTCAAATATTGAAACTTTCGTGACCATTTAAACAATTACGTATTTCAATATGTATGATAAGAATAGGAACTTAAAATATTATGACTAATTGATTCGTATCTGAAACTATGCAAAACCAGTGCATCCGCCAAAGGTTTAAATTTCGTTTGTTTCGTGTTTTCCACCTCGTAAGCTACGAGAAGTTACGAAAGTTATGGAAAAGGTGATCGCAAAAACAATTGATTTAGGCAACACACTTGATTGCAACAAACGAACAATCGTCAATATTTAATGCTTGAGTATTTGCTTTTTGGAGCTAAAATATATTCTTATCTGCCAGCAGCAATTTGTCTAGGAAGGGCAATGTTAGGATTTGAGGTGAAATCTAAAAATTGAATTCTCTTTTTCTTGATTTAAAATAAAAATTCGAAAAGCCAGGGGGTAAATTTCCCTAGATTGTTCCCCTTTCACTATAACGATCAGATATCGAAATAATACTATTAGGTATATCACATAGTATATAAGTGTTATTTGTTTTAATTGAAACCTAAACGTAACGCGTAAATAAATTCTGATTCTCATGATAAATGTATATTTTTATTGTCCCGGCGGTATAGTGTAAGGCGATCTGTAATAACGCCTAACGAGTTTCCGATATATTTCCTCAACATGTATTTATTATGTATATTTTCTACCACAGATATTCACTATTTTAAAATGGCGGGACCAGTAATGCGAATTCCATTACAATTACAAAACCACTTTAATTTATTAAATCTTCGTGGGACGTCTTGTATTCCAAGTGATGCATTTAATGTCTAAAATTCTACATCGATTGAGCTACACACCTGCAGGACGACCATTCTGACCATTATAATAATTTTGCCTCGCACAAGCTCTCAAATTATATCAAGACTTAGAGCGGCTGCACTGGAAACCAATGATATAGATAGATACGATCAGAATTCTATTCAGATATATATTAGACTCTCAAAGTCTCCATCGTCGCATTTCATTTTAAAGTTCCGTATTTTTCTTATCACACAATTACATTATCTTAATTTCTTGTTTCAATATATTTTACCACAACCTAAGCTGCTGATTACCACTTGGCAAGGATGATACGTATTTGTTAACGTAGAACTATGTTTATCTTCTTTTTGAATCCCATACCGACTGGGTACCTCTTATTTTGTCATATTGTTTTATTGTTTTTGTTGAATTTAACTAATGTTAGGTTAAAGGCGTTATTATTTAAAAATTCCAAAAACTCATAATAATTTGAATCAATATTTATTACTGAAGAAAATAATGGGGTAAGCATACATGCATAAATTATTATGCAGCATAATATATTAACTAAATCTGTACGTGCCCACCAGAGAGATTATAAATGCACGAACACTATTACAATAATATAATTTATTAAATTGAACTATTCGAGCTCGTGTTTGGAATAAAAATAATATAAAGAAACGCGTTCAGCGAATAATTAAATTTCCGTTGGGTTCTATTAAATTTTCGCCGGAATTGCGGTTGGCTCTTTTTCGTATTTAAACGTTTCGCGCAAATTAATTCACACAAGGAATAGCGGATAACCACGAAACCGAGCGTCGTGTATAATACGTATATATTATACATATATACGTGAACGAACATCGAGCGAATATTATTATATATTATAATTGCAAATACCGTTGTTTTCCGCCCTCGTCGCTGACAATAATAAATAAACGCTTTCAATCCGGACCACGAAGATGAATAAGAAAGAAGCCGGAAAAAAACGAACGACCGCTGAGCAATAGTGCCGTATAAATTATACTCACATATCAAAATAATATGTTTAGGTATAATAACATAATATTCTATATGTGAGTGTGTGGGTACCACCGTTACAATAAAATTGCACGATCTAACCTTTTGACGCAAAAACTCAGAAAGCGAATTTCGACGTGTCCTCTCATGATGTCGAGTATAATGGCGAGGTCAATATTATAATATATTTGGGCAAAATCTCAATTTATTACTCGATCAAAAGCGCCACCACCAAATTAATTTTAAGTATTTTCTATCTACTTTTGTTTACAAATTTCCTGTTTATAATTTTATACATATATATATATGGAATTCGATGATATTTTATGAAAATATTGGTGCATCTAACTCGAACTTTGAAAAAATAGTTTTTGGGTTATTTAACTTTAATTACCTAGTATAATAAAAACATATGATATAGTTGGCCCATGATAAATCGATGAATGATAATACGTTTAAAAGATATTATTCAGGGGTTACGATTATTTGAATATTATGGTAATTAATATTATATTAATGATCACTTTACATTTAAGAATCTATAAAAATTGAACCAAGTGGACATTTTATGTTTATATAAAACCGTTTTTAAGGATTTTCATCTTAATTATATGCATATTCTAATAACTCAGAAGCTACTTGTTGATCGACTTAGATACATAGGTACATCGAAATATTAATACAATCATAATATATTTTACAATTAATTACAGTAGGTATAGAAATAAAAGAGTTTCAGCACAAGAAACTCTTTTATAAATCGTAAAAAATTCTTAAGTATTTAAAAAGACCTTTAAATTAATTATATGTTCCGAAGGTCAGAATTCATTGCTAATGAAAAATATGCGAGTTAAATGGTGAATATAATCATGTTTTGTTAGATACTTTGATAGTTATTTACCGTTATCGTACTGTGTAATATCACAATTTCATTGTTTACCATTTCGCGTTTTCAATGTTTTTAAACATTAAAACAAAATATAAATTATAATAATACTAAAGCTCTGTCACGGAAAAGATAATACGGCGTAGGCTTATTTACGATCTTTACGTCGAAAAACATGCAGTCGACCATAAATTGTTATTATTAATATATAATGCAAACATAATTATAAATATAAAAGTTTAAAACCATCTATTGCCGTTAGGTAATATATAACTGAAATCGATGTATATTTTGTAAAACTAAATTTGCTCGCTGTAACTTTTTATTAAACTATTCCGAACGGAAATTTTCTCTGGTTCGTGATATTTTCTAGTTTTTACGTATACTTACATCTACCACGTATAATATTTGACCATAAATATGTACCAAGTGATAAACATCAAAATATGACGAAATTGTTCAACATAATATTTAGTGTAAATGTATGATATCCAAACAAACAAAAACAATTATATAGCGATATTATCACTCAAAGCTGTAATCCTATAATAATAATATACAATTTTATTGGTATTTAGACCTATTTCTATGTATATGTAAGATACGTAAAATTGTAGTTTATCATTACATTAATTATCATTTCAAACACCTTCATTGAACGTTTTATGATAAATAAAATATAATTTCTACATTTGATGCAATACTTCTTAGTTCACTGCCATTTGTTTCCAATATTTCCACAAACGATGACTGCTGGTTGTCTATTAAATTATTTTCCATTTCTGTCAATATCTGTTATTTCAAATTTGGCTGTACACAGTTTTTCGGCACAAGTGTAGGTAGATATTAAATCAAAAAAAAAATAAAAATCATTTATATAATTGGACGATAGACTGTCTGTTAACATAATATTCTGTCCGATAGTTTTAGATCCCAAGACATATTTAATCATCCATATCGGTTCCTCATTTCTGTATAAAACTGATCAACCAAGCCATTATAATATATTATAAGACAAATGTTTTAAAAATGTGAACTTAAAGTGATGAAAAAAAAAAAAAATCGTGCATATGCTTAAAATAATATAATAAAAACTTACGAGAAACAATTATTTTCAACATTTTTAGAGTAAAAACTAAAGTTTGAAATTCAAAATATTTCACAAAACTGTATTACAAATGTATAAATTGATATTATAAACTTTATTCACATCAATTAATAAAATAAATAACAAAATATTATTGTTGTCAAAAATTGGTTTTGCGTAAAAATCCCCATGGTTTTATTTAATTCATTTTTGTTTTTCCTTATTATTAAGAAAAATACTGGGCATTTTCAATTTTTAGCACTTAAAAGTATTAGGTATAACTAATTTTCTATCATAAACCATCTTCATAGTGAAAATCGAATCATTTATTCAACTTATTTTTGTCCAGAAACAAAAAATAAAGATAAAAATATATAAATCATTGTAAAATTAATATATTCATCGATCAGAGTTGATAGTCGAAAACTCTTATAAATGTTAAAACGTATTAAAGATGATTATTTAAACAGATGAATAATTTATTTTATCGAAAATAATTAACGTGCCATGAAATATAGGTACCCACATATATTTTTTAGGTAATAAAATTATATTTTAATCAATACAATTGAAAAAAAAAATGTAATCGTTATTATTTTAATTTAATAGTTAGTTTTCAAGTTACCTCTGTGACACTCTATTAGTCACTCACATAAACTTTAAATACTTTTGAAATAATTTAACAACCGTTCTGAATTCGATTTTTATATATTCAATGATTTACTAGCTCCGAAAACTTTTATATATTATGAAGTTAGACGTATTATGCTGTCATTCAAAAACAGTATAACTTAAAAAATATTGATACGATAGAAGACGGTTTAAAAGTAAAATAATTTGTTTTCATAAGTATTTTATGAACTTTAATAAAAAAAAAATAAACAGAGTGCGTGTTGTAATTATTAAGAGTGGATAAAGTAACAAAAAATTTCTCTCCACGAGGACAAACCAAAACGTTTTGTGTCAGTTCTGTCACTCTGCGATGTGTGGTTGCAAAAATATTGAGGGGTTTTAGGTAATTTGTGATAGGCTTAATCGATACTGACTTTAATATAAAGGAGGAAGGGGATAGTCAATAATCTGCAGATCGCAAACATACTAAAATTTTCCAAAATGGTGAACTACCCGACGATGTTGAAAAGGGAAAACAAATAGACCCACAGGGTATTAAGTCCCGAAAATTGGAATCTGCTAATTCATTTAACTTGTACCCTACGGCCTTCATCATAGCAAGATCTTATATCTGATCCAACTATCGTATTATCACAAATCGTTTATTGTTTTATCAACTATCGCAATAATATGCATAGGTCTTTAAAATTATCTAAGACCATAGTCTATACTCTATATTATTCCACTAGGTATGCAGACTGTATAACAGAATAATATATGATTATAGTTGTGTTATTTTTATTTGTAACATTCTTTTTCTGAAAGTATTACAACATTTTGTAGTTGGTTGTATCGCCTTCTTTTTTTTTCTTCCGTTTAAACTGGCAGCAGAGAAGGCTCCATGATGTGAACAATACTACTCCTGTAAAAATTGGTTATTCGTTTTATTACCTGGTTTCAATATTGTTGTTGGTAATGTTTTTATACCATTGAATATAAATATATAATACAAAAATAAAATACTGCATTTTAATAACACTATAGGACCATGTCATATTACATAATTATGAACCATCATTATAATCACGCGAAATACCATGAAATCCTATACTTGTTAATATTTCGAGAAAATAGTATCAACCGTATAAATATTATTATTATTTGCTTAAGTCAGTCAATCTTAAAATTAATTATTTTAAATGCGATGATTACACTTACAATGATAAGCTATATAGTGTCAAACAAGACTATATAAATGATAATAATATTAAAACAAGTATGACATTATATATTGTAAGCTGTCCGCACATGTTATGATATTTTAATTAAGAGGGTGATATTTTTAATATTTATAGTTTGGCAGTTATAGAATTTATGACAACTATTCGATGATAACTGAATAACTTTCACATCGACCGTTGGTCTGAAAAATAAAAATAACAATGATTAATTTAGTAAAAATTACAACAAAAAGGATATACATGATTACGAGCGCATGTGGTATTTTTGAGTTATCGTGACCGGTAAGCGGTAGCATTAATTAGAAATATGTTTTATGATAAAATTCTCGTTTTTACCCAAAATAATTAAACGAATGTATTCAGTTTGTGAACTGCCATTTCATATCGTCATATAAATTAATACCAACTCAATGATATGCAACACTAAAACAATATAGGTACCTACCTATAACTAATTCTGTAAGATATCTTACCATCTTGACAGACATGAAAGCACATTAAACGATTTTGAAGAAAACGTAAAAGTATGTTCCTACGTTTAGGTACCTACCTGAGTAAGACTTTTGTCTTACAACATTTTGTCGAGACAAAATTTTAGAGTGTTAAGATCGATTTTGAAAATTATTATGGTTAAACTAATTTTACTACCTACTGTCCTTAGAATATTATCAATTTTAATAACTTAGAAACTACTCATTTGAATTTTGACAGATACATATTTTCTAAAAAATAATTAGCTTAACAATTTACAGTAAAAAATATTAGTGCTCACGGATAAAAGAAGCTTGTACTACCACAGGAAACTTCCAAAATGATATAATAATCTATAGAAATCATTAAAAATGTAGTACTTAAGTATACTTAAATTTGAAATTTAATTTTAATTATTAATGGAAAAAAGTAGGATTAAGCATTCTCGATGGATCACCTTGTATCAAATATATTAACGAATTTAAATATTTCAACGGTTAGACTTATAAATCATTTAAACTGTTAATTTTTAAGCTGTAATGTTACATTATATTATTGTTTGCACTGCCGCGTGCCGGTAAGGTTAATTTAAGTATAGTAAAATGGAAATTTCATTTCGTGAACGGACAAAATACGTTGTTAAATATTTGAGTTGTTCGAACATATTTGAAAATTTGGATTTTCATACAGGGTGTTTCTGGGTCGAATATGATTGCATGGGTTACCTATGCTAGGGGGGTACAGTGCATTAATTAATTTTTATATTTTTATTACGTCCTAGAATATTGTTAATTAATTAATTAATTTCTCCAATATTGGAGTCTAACAATCTTTTTGGCCTCCGAAAATCGAGGGTCGCAGGACGTCAACAATTTTCGTAGTGTACCTACTTACCTACAACTAGTATCCCTGTATTGTGCGTTTCTAAATTTAAAAAATCTAAATAAGCGACGACACTGTACCATGTTCGCAAGACGGTTCGGAATAAGTTTTCAATGCCAATCGCACCTACACGAAACTCGTTGTCATACGTCGCATGGGCAACCACGATACATCCCATACAAACGATTTTATATTTCATAAAATAGACGACGTGTCACTCCAACTGAAGCATATAACAATATTCGTCATATGCATTTGGCGATGCCCATTAAATTCGTGTCATGTTCTATATATTGTACATCGTCATCGTGCAATTTAATTAACCGATAGGAGGTTTGGGGGTATTTTAAATTAATTTTATGTCGTAACAGTAGCGATCGTAAAAAAAAATAATAATAATAAAATGTGATACGCGGACACAACTACCAACATACGCACGCGTAGAGTCTGTCAAACACCGTCCTTTCAATACAAATTCAACAGTAATATAATTATATTGGATAATCGAACAGTACAATAAACCGTTTTATAATAAACAGATAAGGAGTGTTTTTTTTAGGGTGGGGAATCGTATACTCGCACTTCAATGCAATTTTTATACGTAATATAGTTGAATTAGGCGTTAATCGATATTTTAAGTAATTCCTAAATATTAAATATGTTTTTAAAATTATTTAGCTTTGTACAAACACACCAATATATTTTCATACGAATTATTGCATTCAACAAAATATTCGAGTTATAATAATCGAACACGACGACGTGTTTCCGCAGACTGGTCCGGTCAGTAATTACTCCGATCCGTCATCAATGAAAATATTGCGTTTTGATGTTTGAGTTCTGTAGCTGCAGCTATATAAGAGCAAGCCACAAAATTGAGATTTACGTATTGATTTTTTTATCCCACGTAAATAATTTTTTTATTTTAAAAAAACAATGGTGTGAACATACTATTTTGTAAGTGCGATAATACAATACAACACATGAATTCACTACTGTACAGATCATGGCACAGATGAATTTTTTTTTATTACAACATTTAGTTTGGTTGAATTTTTTTCATCAAGCATAAACAAACATTATTTACAGAAATTTTTATATTTCAAACAATAAGCGAGAATTATTGAATTGATTCTCTATAATGCATCATTTTTTTTTAAATATAAAAACAAAACATTTAAATAAGAAAACTTTATACATGACAGACACCACGTTTTTTATTATCTATAGTTCTTATTTGTAAAAAAAAAAAAAACTAATAAAATATATTACATTACTCGTCATTACGCGTCCGCACAGTTTTATGGTGAAAACCTCTCCGTATTACACTATCCTATAAAATATATTGAAAACTAGTTTGAGTATAATAAAAACCATATAATACACCTAATTGTGTTTGTGTACAACATAAAAATACTAGTAATTTTTCAAGCAATATGTTTTAGAACACCAAAATTATCAATCAAATAAAAATAACATCACACGTTTAGTATAATAATTATTGACTATTGTGAAAATATAAAATATTCAATAAATGTTATGTTATAATAATTACTATAATATCGGGTAATACGTCTAATGTAACGACTAAATAAAAACTATATTTACGTTTTTAATGACAAAGTACATTTTAATTTGTAACTATAAAGCAAAATGTTTTATGGATTATGTATTAATGTGAAACATAAAGATAAAATTGAAGTATTATAGTACATGAGGTATTATATATAGGATTTAAAGTTTAGATGACCCTATATAGTCGAGTGGTAAAGTTGTAAGTAGGTACTCCTTAAAATGTTGGTTCATTTCTCAGCACAATCAGAATTCATATGCAATTAAAATTATAACTTATAAGTTTTAACCAATAAACTACTTGTCCGAAATTGTATTTTTGTAAATCGAAATATTCCAAATAATAGCCTTCTTCGATATAATATGAAGCTAAAGTCCAATATTCTTAGTACTAAGATTGTTCTACATGTTTTAAAATTCATGGAGATGGAAATCAAAAAATAATTTAATTTAATTACGTCATAATAATATACGAGTATATGATACACATTTTTTTTTTTTTTTTTAGTCTTTCGGTCATGGGAAATTCTCTAAGTAGATAATATAAATCGATAGTCTTGAAACATTTTGATCACAATAAGTATAAGTAAAATATTAAGGACAAAAAATGAAACTTTTACATTTATCACATACGAGTACTACGGTCTACGATACACAAGACAACTGATTTGTTAAGTATACTGTTTTTTTTTTATGTCGTCCACACTACTACAATAGTATATCACAACACACGTAAGAAATTATTATACCTATTAGCTATTGCGTATATATTTATATATTATGTAAGATTGAAGTGTTTTTGTTTTGTTACGGAATTTTATGTGAAGTAGTGTGGACTCAATTTCCTATCCACGGAGGAGATGGGGGTCGTTTTCCGACTAGCATAAATTTGATAACATGATATTATAACCTCAAATATTCTCCATTACCAACATAATTTTTATTAAATTTGCGTGATGGAAATTTTGTACTAAAAAGTAAACAAATTTGTAATCTGAATCGTTGAAACTTAAAAGCTCATTTTTAAGAATAAAACCACCTAAAAATAAAATCTTTGAAATTAAGGCTATCTAAATCCAACAATATTATAATGTTCTATTATTTTTACTTTTGTCATTATTGTAGACTACAAACTTAAATTTTGTAGTAGATATATCTTTATTATAAATAAAATGTAAATACCATGGCTATAAATACATTAATATTTATAATATGAATAAAATTTAAATACATAATATATTATTATTTATTATTTTTGTTTGTGTATTAATGAAAATCAGATGAGAAAACCACAGGGCTGGAAGTTGTTTAATATATAATTATATCTTATTATAAAATATAATAAAATGATAAAAATATACTGTTATGAAAACATGTAGTCGTTTATCCAATTCCTCATTGAAACGCCACCTATATAGTTGAAATCTATCTGGTCTTTATTAATGTTTGTAATATTATTTTACTATTATTTATAGAACTAGAATAATTGTTGAACCAACTAAATTTGATTGCATTTGTATACAGTAATGCATTTATACTTCAGTAGTTTAAAATATAAAGTGTATTGATTGTATTTGTTTAATTAATATAATACGTTTAAATAATTAAAACGATTTGACATTTTTTTTTTCATGGATGGTCACTCTGACTATCGGAGAAAAAATTGGTTGTTATCATTTGTCGGAGAACGGCCCTCGGTCGTCCACGGAGAACTAGAACAGGAATAAACTAATAACGCCATCTGTCCAGTAAAATAATATAAATTTAAAAAAAAAAATGGTTTGGCTTGTTCATATTAATATATTATTTTAGAAATATAATATGTGAAATGAGTTTGTTAATTTATTGGATTTACCAGAGTTTGAAAAATCTTATTTAAATCGGTAAAAAATATGTGGATTTAGGTATATAATCTTCTTCAAATGTACTCCTACCTCAGTATTGATCATATCATACATTTGTACCTAGTGTTGTAGTTGTACCCCGACTATTAAACGTCCGTTGGAACACCTCACACTGTGACCACTGGGACTCCGACAGACCATTTGGTCTAATTCACTATCGGTTGTACACACAACACTGTCCTCACTCGTCTTCTAGTACGAGCAACCCACACGGACTGAAGCCAGGACCAGGCAGCCACTAGTATCACTGTCCCTATCAATATGGCGAGCAGTTCAACTAACTAAGACGGTGAGACTGATTCATACTCCAGTACTACTATTTGCAGTAAGGTTCCACTACGTAACGGTGCATCATTGTGAGTCATTAAAACCCGAAGTGGGTCTGATTGTGGGCCGCGTGGGTGAGGTATTGTAGGAACTGGGGGAAACAAAAAAATAAAATAAGATTTATGTTCGGTGGTGTAGTGTTTGGTTTTTTTTTTGTTATTGTAACACCCCCCAAAAAAAAAATAAAAAAAAAACACAAATGGAACAAGGGCAGTTTAGATGTGCTGAAAATGTCATCGGTGCCGGTGAACGAGCCGAGCGCGTTTCTTCGTGATCGAGTGATGTATCTCGATAATATACTCGTGTCGTAAAACTGTGTCCATCCGAGCCGGTTCGCGGGACGGCTGGCCGACGGTTCCTGGCGCGGGTGTCGTCGATTGGCGGTTTGTTAGAGAAGCCATAGCGTGGTTTCCGCGTAAGGGCTGTTTGAATTCAACCGGCTATTACGCGGGTCTGCGTCCATTGAACTATAATATGATAACTGGAATGATCACCAAGCTGCAGTGTTGCCCGAAACGGAATGTTAGAACGAGATGGGACATACTAATGGTGCTACTATATATCTTTGTCTTACACATTGCGCTAATATCTTGAATTGATTTACCGCGGTCCGCGATATTATTTTAGACTTTAGTTTGGCTCTTAAAATTTGGTATCTTTATATTTTATTATTTAACTTCCACATAATATTTATGATTACATTGATAGAATATGAATAATTATAATTTATAATACCTATAACAAGTATTGAAACATGCTTTTCTTGTGGACTTAGTGTCCATTTGTCATATAAATGTAAAGGAAGTTTTAGGGAATTGTATGTTAAATGTTGGGAATTAAATATTAAGTTTTAAATTTAAAGTTAGAAGGTTTTAATTCATAACTATAAGCATATAAAATGACGAAAATCTGATTTTTATTAAAATAAAAACATAGTATTTATAATATTATACATAATTGAAAGAAAAGTTACTTACACTACTTATCTGAAGCTGTACCTACAACTTACCTCAATTATTGTTCTTACTACTTTCCTAACTTAATTTAATATTGTATATGTATAATCTAGCTACGATTACTACTGGAAAGATCCAGTAAACTACAATCTTCAATAGATTTTTGTTATACATCTTGGCCAAAATTCCCTAAAATAAATAATTATTTAAAGATACTATAAGAAATTGTAGCTACTTTAACTATAGTCATAACCTTGAAGTTATATAATGTGTAAGTTAACTTGGTAACTTTTGTTGAGTTGACTTCAGCTAGATATTTTTCCTGTAATGACAATAAAACTATATATTAATAAAAATATTTTACGTAAAATAAACTAGCAAAATATTCAACTGTATAAGAAACCATAGCGAAATATTATAGTTGATTGATTACATTTAAAAGCATTCATACAACCATTAAAGCATAATAAAAATAAAACCATACACCACAAATTTACAATATTAGATTATTTAATATTTAATATTTTAAAAAAATAAGAGCATAAATAAGCAGTAGTGTTGAAATAAAAGCATACAATAAAAATAATTATTAATTATAAAATAAATCAAGCTCAATTAAAATTTAAATGTATTGAACATGCACAAAAGTTTAAAACAAAGAACAAAACGTTAAACGAACGACATTATTATTATTTATTGGTAAACAGTGTCGTATTGATAGTGTGATAAAAAGAGATAGCAACACCATTCTTATCTGCTGTCTTTTTCTAACAGGCTATCTCGGTTTACATTGGTCTTATGGCGGGTGAGCATTCCAGTAATCATATAGTTCAATGTCTGCGTCAAACCATATATTTTAAATTTAGTCATTCCTTGTTTAACGTATTTCTGAGCGTCAAGTCACACCCGATGACTAAATTAATTAAAAGAAAAAACTGTAAACACTACGGAGTAGTGGACAAACATTTTGCGGGGTAACCCCGTACCACTCTGCCAATCTAAACTTTAAATACTTATAACTCAAAAACTACTAGCCTTAAATTCGATTTTTATGAATCAAAATACTTAGAAAAATATTCTGCATTGGAGTATGAAATTAAAACTCTATGTTGCCATTCAAAAAAGTAAAAAACTTAGAAAAATGTTAAGGATAAAAAATATTTAAAAATATAATTTTTTAGTAAAAACGTTGGTTTCTTAACAACTTGAAACCATGTAAGAAAATATTTTGAAAAAAGTAAATACTTTTTTAAATAATGAGTGTTCTTTGATAAGAAAATCACCCTGTATATGCCATGTGTATTGTGACGGTACACCCGTGATCCTCGCTGCCCCTCCTGTATAATATACACTACTACATTTTATGAAGTAATCTAGAACAAGACGTGATAACTGAAACAGAACGTGTTGTTATTTCGGACGCCGGTCCGTTGTGACCATGCCGTCTCAATATAAACGTAAAATAAACAACTGTAATGTCAACTTTAAAATAAAGCCACAGCGTTTTCATATCAGTTACAAAGTTGTTACATTTCGCATATTTTTAAATTGGTTTTTAAAAAAAAAATGTTATTCCTTGTGTTACGTCCCGACTGAACGTCGATTCTTATATCGACGTAGGAATGAAAATACTGATGTATAAGTGTAAAAATATCTTTATTTTACGTTTAAACTTGACACAAAATTACAATGTAGTAAGCTATAAGGTGTTGGTGAGCGGTGTTACGACCTGCCTCTGAGCGTCTTGAATATCCCTAAACGTCTAGCTCACATTTTAAAAACCGTCTGACGAGCTCTTGTCCACGTCTCTCTTATATGTATATGGTTTGGTCCTTAGGAGTGGTGGTAATTTTCCTGTTACATGTCAACATTCGGTCTTGTGATTCAACTTAATATGCTGACCGTTTCGTATATCCTTTCACACGGGTCTACAGTCATTTCTGAGAAGAGACGTGTGAAAACACACACTTTTATATTTTGATCAATTTCAAATTGTATTCACCACGTTCCTATAGTTGACCTCCGCATGCTTTTGATATTAATCGCTTATTAGTTTTAATCATAGTTAATACTTATTTTATATCACAATTGCGTGATATCACATACATATTTAAATATTTTATAGGTAGGTACGTAGTAACACTTGCGAGGGCTGACATAAAAAGTTTAACTTAGAAAATAAATTATAATAATTATAATAATAAAAACACATCAATGTAAAACCAAATACATTAATTTGTATATATTTTCAAATATTTTTCAAGTGTTATAATATTTTATATTCAAATTTTACTAATTGTGTAACGTGCATTATTTATAACAAATTAAGAACAATATAAATATGGTTTATTTTTAGATATAGAACAACTTTATTAGTTAATTTAAAGCCTAAAAATACATAGGTTACCATCCGTAGGTTGATATACTACTCAATACAAACTTAAATATACAAAATTGTATAAATGAGGATATACTATATCCGATATAGATATACAAAATGTGATAAGAATAGCAATAGTAATGATACAATATTAAGAGAAATAAAGTTGTAATGCCGTATTAATGTAGTTATGCAAATTGAATAAAAATTAAATACATTTTTAATTGTTATGTGTTAAAAATAATAAAAATAAGTGACTTAATTTAAAACTAAGACATAAATGATAAATAGTTTGAAAAAGTGGAGCAATCAAAAACTTATTTTATCCTCCTCCATCATAATAATATGCATGATATATTATTAAAATTAAAAATATAATTATGGCTGTATACTGGTGATTTCTTTTTAGATAGTTCAATTGTTTCAATACATCCATGTTGAGAGAATAAAAATCTAACAACATTAAAATAAAATTAATGTATTGCATTATATGATTTTATTTGTATATTTATCATAAAATAATTAACAAATTATTGAAACGTTACTTCAATTTCCATTCGAAAAATCGGGTGATGCAATAATGTTTAATAAATATGAGTGTGGCTCTGGAGAATTATCAGGTGCCTTTATTCTACAGAAAACAGTAATCGGACGGTGGTGAAATCCTGTAAAGTAAATTGGTATTGGATTTATTGAATGCATGCATTAGATTTCCCTATCAGTAACTTGTAAATCTCGATAATATTACGTTTGTGAATAACAATAATTTTTACCGAAAAAAAAAAGTTAATCATACTAGTACGAGATAACTGCAGTACTGTGCAGTTTAAATAATCATTATGATGAGGTAATTATTTAAAACCTCATATTTTCATGGAAAACTGATAATTATGTGTAATTTCTTAATTATAATATGATATTATGACATTTATATATATCATATAATCATTCAAATCCCAAAATGTTATTGGATTTCGCCTATGCTTCTCGTAATGGAAAACATAGTAAGTATAAACACCATAATAAGCCAATTAAATTTTATAAAATTAAAATAATTTCATACCTTCTGTATCTGGAATGAATAAAATAACAATTATGATTAATAGTTATAAAATATTTTTGAATTTTATTATTTTACTGAATTTTATTACCAATACTTTTTATCATTTGAATATGTATCGAAAATAATTAGAAAATATAAATAAACAACAAATGCACTATCCGTACTTTCCAATTAATATATTATGTTCCTTGGGATAGCCTAATCTCTTCACGACATTTAATTGGCCTGGAAAAATTATGAGGTTATATTTTCACGCTCACCCAATGCATAGCTTTTTTTTTTGTAGGAATTTAAACTATTCATGTTCAATAAATTAATGCTACTGCCGATCCCAGTACATAAAACTGATCCTTATACCAGGATTCACCAATTAATACTTTCCGTGGGCCACATTAAGAATTTGGAAAATTCTCGCGGGCCATAAAAATGCAAAGTACATTATGTTTATTATAATATGCCGATTGGCCAAAACTATTTTATTCCTAAATAAAAAAAAGTGTGGGACTTAATGTGTTATAATACTACTGGTAAATAAAATTTCAAATCAATAATCATCGTTATCGATTATGTAGATATTACATAGTTACTGCTCAATTTTCATAATCAATTTTAATTTTTATTACACTCTTTTTCTACATACTTCCACTGAAGAATTCTTTCACATCTTTCACCATCTCTGCAAAAATATACTACATTGTTAGGTCATCTGCATAATATATTATAAAGTTATGCAATTCTTAAGATTTCTTAAGATTCATAATTCAAAAGATTCTACAATGAACTATTCATCAGGTGAAACATTTTAATCGAATCTTTACATTAATTTAAAACCTATAGAGCTTATCTTAACTAGAATTAATATTATACATTAGTCATTAATAATAGATGTTTTTGGTCAAATATAAAATAATTATTTAAAATTATCCATAAGGTAATAGTGATACTGTTTTATTTTTATAACCAAAAACTACCCTATATAAACATAAAAAAATATTCGGTTTTCGTGAACACTAGGTAATCGACTTCGAGGCACACGTTCTTTTTTATTGATATGACGTATGAGCTATTTTCGTCGAAATTATAAGAATAATTCTTATTTTGCAACAAATATTTAACTTGGCGCTATCCATAAAGTATATTATTCTGCTTAGTACCTATTAATTTACGAATGGGGTTATTTTATGCTAATAATTGTCATTAAAATATAAACTTAAAAATGTTCTATGTTTATAATGTATTTACTCTATGCAATTATTTATCATATTTTTTAATTAAAAAATATACAATTTATACATTATTGTTTATATGTTGTATTCTCTACTCGAAATATTGAATAGTTCATTATTTTTATTTTTAAATACATTTTATTAGTTATTATATCACTCTTCAATAAATTGAAAATGGTTAAATGCATCTGAAGGTTTTTAAAAGCATGTTTTAATATTTTGTATATAGATAAAACTTAAGCTCAATGGCTTATAAATACATTTACATCTAATTCGATTTAATTTAATTTAATGTATACATACTTTTCACAACACCTCCTATAAAAAATACAAATCATTATAATTTGTTATTAGTTTTTTTTGTAAAATTTCAGATACATAATAATAATATAAATTTGTATTAATATGATATTCAGTTAAATAGATTATGTTAGAATTTACCGAAATATTGATAAATAATACATTTTAAAATGTTAGTTTATTTTTTATAGTTTATGAAATCAGAGTCAATATTTTTTTGAAGGTGAATAGGTTAATACCTAGCCATAATCAATGTTGGATTACAATCCCTAACCAAGCGAATATCGATATTGGTGAGTTGCTGCCCAATCCCTAAATTTGCAATTGACAATAGGTTTATTAGAGGTAAATAGGATTTCATAAGTCAAGGTTTATGAGAGAGACCTAAAATTTGTGACCATAAATTATCACTTCATATAGGTCAATTAACGTAACCCAGAAGACACCATGACGACTTTTGCGCCAGTTTTACAATGATTGTGATCAGTTTTGCTTTCAGCATTGCATTGGTCTCCAACAATGTATACAACACAGTGGGCTACAACTCACGCACAACCACGGGTTTATACCTTTAATTGTATACGGTGAGTAAGTAAAAGCTTGAGAATGTTAATCATTATCACGAGATACAAATCGCATAAACTAAATTATTGCGAATAAAACACATTTAAAAAAATTAATAAAATATGCACGTACTTCTGTGTTCTAGATGTAATAATAAACAAACCGTTTAATTCTTTATTATTCACAATCTATGAAATATGGGGATAAACTAATATTTTCATACTGAAAAATATTTCTACGCGTAGAACTTTACAACGATCTAATGATAGAAATCGAACTAAGCGTGATTTTAATTTATGTTGATGATATAATTGTACGTAACTCCGGTCTTAAACCATTAGTAGATAGACATAGAAAAGTGGATGCTAACTTGTTATTTTTTTAATAAATGAATTGATGGACATATTTATATTTCACTCTACTGTCCAAAATAAATTACAATGTTCTTCTTCTTCAACTTACTCGGTCGTCTACTTCTTTTTTCATATTCACTTACAAACACAAATCATAGCAAAAAAATAACTAGAAACCACCTGATTTATAGGATGATGTATCATCATCTTAGAAGTGAACGTCCGCGCATATTTTAGCAACTATTTGTGTTAGTAATTGTGTATGAGCACAAAACCTGATTAGAGCAGCCGTGCAGTTCCTCACGGACAACCACGCAGTGCGCATGTACGTCACGTTGTCCCTGAGCTGTTATGTAATATTCGTTAATATTAACGGATTTTAATCTAATTTGTTTTCAACTCTACACAAATATACATACTCAACAAATTTCAACTCACACTTGCAAGTCACTTGCGTCAGCAACCATTGAAACTAAACTCTCAAGTGATATTAAAATTAATTAATTAATTAGTTAGTATTAGCTGAATACTCAAAATATCGCTATCTGTCATCCTCGGGTGCCGTTAATAAGGTGACCTCTAGACTGCAGATTAGACAATCGCACCATGCCTGAGAATAAAACTAAATATAAACCACCCAAAACTGTACCACCAATTAAAATGGTAAAGCATTCTAATACCCATATAATTAATAATGATTCTACATTATCAAGCTCTGAATGGCAACAACAAAAGTCTTCGAAACGTAGTCTTCCAAACTCGCCTGTTACTCCAAACAACAACCTTCTTCTTCTTCCTCAGCTTTTACTGTTCTTGAAGGACTTTCGCTGCCTCTACTACTTTTTGCCAACTATCTCTGTCAATAGTTAATCCCTGGGCGCACTTGTTTATATCTTCTTTAACCCTGTCTATCCAGCGCTGTCTAGGGCGACCCCTAGGTCTTTTTCCATTGATTTTTCCTTCTAGAGCTTTCTTTAGAATACCATTTGACCTCAATACATGGCCTGCCCACTCAATTCGCTCATAAGGTACGCGTTGATATCAGGTTTTTGATGAATTTGTTGTACTTCTACATTAGTTCTTCTTCTGTATACTTCATTTTCTAGTATAGGTCCATAAATTCTTCAAGAACTCTTCTTTCAAAGCAAGCCACTGTTTTCTCATCTCCTTTAGTAGTCGACCATGTTTCACATGCAAACGTTAGAACTGGCCGCATTCAATTATTCATTCATCCCTTTTACTTATTGTTCAATTTTATCATGTAAAGGATTGTAAATATAAAATAAAAAAGTAAACAAGAACAATAACAAATGTGGATGATAGTGATAACAATAAATGTGATAGCGTGTGTACAACCTGATACCGGATGACTGATTATCAATACTATCCATAGACATATATGGACTGCGCTTAGAGAGAGAAAAAAATGTACAGCCATTATGGAGTAAATTAACATAAATAATAATTGTTCATTCCATGATTTTTTGATACAGATAACAACAATAAATTGATATTTGATAATGAATAATGAGCCCCGTGAACAACTATCCAGTATTCATAGGACCACATTCATTTGAGTTTTCACGAGTATTTTGGGTTTTTGGGGTTTTGGGCCACCAGATTTTGATATTTCAAAATGTACACGCAGCTGGTATTTGATGTGTATGATACTATCATTCGGCGGCAAAAACAACTGATCCGTGCGGCAGCTGATTGGTGCGTACCTGACCGGGCATCGGGCGACGACCTATGACGGTGACTGCGTGTGCAAGTGATCACAGCGATTGCGTAATTATATACGATGAAAATGACAACGTTGCATACAATTTTATACGCAATCGTGTTTATTCTATTTTTATCTTAAAGGCACTTTTAACCCATCTACAAATAAGTACACACAATCGTGTTGCCAAAAATGACAAATGTACGCAATCGTAGTCTACCCACATTGGGGTCCAGGACCACAGAATCATTTAAAGAAAGCACCAGTATGACCACGAACGAAATATTAATGTATTTTTAATTTTATGTGGCATATGGTGACACTCTTGTGACGATATTTATTCACATATCTGTGATACCACATTCTGATTAACCATTTATTTTACCGCTGTTGTCGTGTATGGAAGTTACGTTATTTCGTTGTTTTGAAAATTGTGACTTAACACTGAAATTTAAAAATTTTCAAGTTTTGTTTATTCTTATAACTGTGTTGTGTTTTTTTTTTAAATTTTGCACAATGGAGTTTTTTGTTGGTAAAAGGAACAAACAGTATTCAAAATGTTGCTTGACTAATTGTAAAAGCCACATTTTGAATAAAGATACCATAAGTTTTTTCACTTTCCCAAAAGAACCTGTTAGTTAAGTAATATCTTTGTTGATATCTATTTAGATGTTATTTGATTATTTCATGTTTTGAATTACAGAAGTTTATTGTTCATTAATATCTTTATATAATATAATCTTTCGACTTTTTTATTAATATCAAACAACAGTTACCTACCAATCATAAATTTTATTTTTAAGCTGATTTTTGAAATAATAAATTACACATTCCAAGTACATATGTATTGAGATATTGTAACCATTAATTCTAGTTTGAACAATGCGCATTATATTATATATTAATTTAATCCTTAGGTAATATTGCAACTGTTATCCCATTTTAAAATGACTTATTTCAATTCGTTGTAATTAATTATATTTACAATAACATTATAGATGTGCTGTTTGGATTAAAAATTGCAAATGTGAAGAACTAAAATCAATCAATAATTTGGCTGCTAACACTAAGTATCGTGTTTGTTCTTTACATTTTGAGACTGTTATGTTTTCTAATTTTCAGAAAAATAGACTGAAACCGGATGCTGTACCTACATTGTTTGATGTTATGGAAGTTGAGTGGGTGGATGAACCAAAGAATAATGATGCTCCTGAATGTATCACTTCAGACTTTGTGCCATTATCATGTTCAACACCTGGTATGTCTTGTGAAATATGTTATTGTAAATGCAATAAAATTCTCACTTATCCCTTGTTGTCCTTAGAGGATGTTATACCCACATGTGTTTCTCCGTCTTATAAGGGCGTAACATACAAGCGCCCTGTACAGCCATTATTATCGCTGAACTCTTATACCACGTTACCATACTAATAATCATTACACAATAATTAACAAATAAATAAATAGAATTCTTTAATTTATTCCAAAATATGATAATTATTTCATGGAATCTTAAAAAAGCAAGAGACTTTTAAACATTGATGTTGTACATTAAATATACATTATAGAGGCGCTAGTGTGACACGACTTTCTTTTAATTCTTGAAAAAAACATCCAGAGCTTTCATATTTATACTCGTTGTGCAACCATAATATCTATATTCGTGGGGATTATTAACAACTTGCATGGAATTGTATATTTTAATTTTTACAGGTTCCTCTGCTCATCTATCAATAAACTCTCCAAGTTTATCTGATGCATCAACATCCACTGATATTGAAACAAGTGTAATCGGTGTACAAACACCTAGTTATTTATCTTTAAAAACTCCCCGAAAAGTTGCTCTTCAGAAAAAGCTCAAGGAAAATGAACGGGTTCAGGCTAAGTTGAAACAAATTATTATAAATTTGAATCGACAAATAGCAAACGAACCTAAAAATAAATTGGATACTTGCCTGGAAACATGTAAAGAATACTTGTCACCTACCGCCTATATGATTGTTAAATCTCAAATCAAGAAAAAGGAAAATAATTATCGAGGATTCAGGTATTCTAATGAAATTAAGCAACTTGCTTTAAGTATTTATTTTCTAGGTCCAAGAGTCTACAATTTATTGCAAAATCTTCTATCCCTTCCTACTAGTCGAACACTTAGAAGAGTAACATCAAAATACGAGATAAATCCTGGTCTAAATGAATTTCTTTTTAATTTTGTTTCATTTAAAATTAGTAGTTTTAAACCCAAATCTTTGCGTACTTCGTGCCGATGAAATGGCTTTAAAAACAAATTTATTTTATTATGTCTCTAAAGACTAAATTATTGGTTTTCATGAATCCAATTCTCGTAAGATGTATGAACCTGCCAAGTATGCTTTAGTCCTTATGCTCAGAGGCATAGATGAAAATTGGAAACAACCAATTGCTTATTTTCTTGATTCAAGTAGCTGTACCGCTACTGATCTAAAAGACATAATTATGTCAACAATTTGTCACCTCCAAAATATTAAACTTAATATCAAAGCTTTTGTAACTGATCAAGGCACACATTTTGTAAGTTTTTCTAAAAGCTTTTATGTTTCTCATAACAAGCCATATTTTGAAGCAGACGGAAAAATTTTTTTTACATTTTCGACCCCCCTCATCTTTTGAAATCTACTCGGAACATGTTTTTTAAACATGACTTTATAATCAATGATTCAATAATAACTAAAGCCCATAATGATTCTTTTTATAATTATGACTCTGAAAATAATCTTCGCTTGGCTCCAAAATTAAAACATACAAACATTCATCCAGGACCATTTAAAAAAATGAGAGTTTATTTAGCTGCCCAAATTTTCAGTAATACTGTTGCTTCTGGTATGTCAACGACTTTGAAGTCTGGTATTTTGCCGCCAAGCGCTCAATTCACTTTTTATTTCATCAGTGATATGGACAAATTATTTTTTTTACAAGCATTCAAAGTTTGAATTTTGACAACATATGTAAAAATCACGAAAATTCGCAAATTATTTCAAACTAGAAATTCATAATAATTTTTCTTTTTAATCTAAGATTTGAAAATTTTTAATAATCTATAATATATCCTAGACAGATAAACCGTCTTCGCTCAGAATCGTTTTTTGTATACAATGATATAATATCTTTGGATTCAAATTTAATTCCATCCATTACAGTAACCCACTTGTAACCTACTGTACAGCAGAGCGACATACACGACTTACCCGATTTTTTAAAATATATTATTACTTTATCGTATCCAATTTTGAAATAAAAACTAAACTGTTCTTATTAAATTATTTGTTTTCTCTTTGTATTGCTTAATTATTAAATAAAGAATAATTCAATGATAAATTATATGTTATTTGTATCCCAGAAGTGTTATTATGTAATTTAATATTATAAAATATATATATATTATTGATTTATAATTGTTACATTTGGTCTACACCATTATTGTATATTAATTATACAAAATAAATTACTAAGAAAACCAGTATTTCACCTCATAAACTATTGAATTTATTTAGATTATGTATTTATGTGTAATTGGTATATTGTAACATCTTGTTGGATATTTATGAGTTACTCCAATTTTCAATAAAGTTGCCAAATATGGTTTTGCATTAGGTACCTATAACATTTTATGAATATATTGTGAGAACTTAACTTTAAATGTACCTATATTGCTGAATTGCATTATTCTTTTAAATAAAATAAGAAACTTATTTTTATTGTATAAGTTGAAAAAAATCATTAGTTGTTCTATTGATTTAATTGACTTTGCTAACAAAAACAGCACTCAGAAGAAAACTATTTCACGCAACGAGCATATTGTAAAATTATAATAATATCTTCGTTATCGAACGCAAAAATATTTCGTTGGACGCATGTGTTTGCACGCCTGGTGTGCATAGGCTTAGGACGTAAGGGCATATGCCACCTGTTATTAGTTATGTTAGATAGTATAGTTACACAGTGCAATCAGCGCAATGGCGCAATCAGCCAAAAAAAAACATCGGTCAAGCTTTTATTGAACCACACAACGCGTAAATGACATACAAAATGTTTTACATGAATTACAAACAATCTACAAACGTTGAACTCCTGATTATGAAATAATTTATAACTGCAAACTTGATTTTAATTATGTACCATGATAGATAAATAGGTTATTACGATATTTACGAGTACAATGAATTTGAAAGTTATAGTTTAGTTTTAGTTAATAAATAGAAAAATATCATTGAAAAAGTATGCATTTCATATTTTCCAGTACTTTAAATCGACTATGAACTTTGTAAGAATAAAGACAATAATATGAAGAGTAACTTTTACAAATACAACTTTTTACGTACCATTTGTAACTGAAATATAATAAAAATTGCAGGTATTAATTATAAAATATTTATAATAGTATTCTGTTATATGATCATAAATTGAAATAAAAATTAGAAACACGTGGTTTAAAATATATATTGAAATTTAATTATTAATAGATATTAGTTTTTTTTTTTTTAAACAATCCTGAAAATTTAATATAGGTACTTTAAAAACGCTCATCAATTATTCAAATGATATTTAATATAATATAAATAATAATCACAAGAGTCTTAGATTTTATACGCATTTAAGAATTCATTTAATTCCAATACAGCGTGCTTCATCAAGCATGTTCAGTGCTCACCCCTCTATTTCTTTAATAATGCAACTATTTAAAATCTGACTTTTAGAATCTATAAATATACTTGAAGACCATATTTTCAAATTTTAGAGATTTTTTTGTACCATTTAAGTCCTGTGGCGATACAAAATTTTGTTTTTCAAATGAGAACCCCAATTTTTATTTTAAATTATTTAGCCGACATTTTTTTTTGATAATTTTGATGTGTTGAAATCGAAATTTTCATGAGTAGTTATTGAATTATTTGTGTTCTAAGGATAAAAGGTCCATGTTTTAGGTTTATAAAATATGTGGTCTATAGTAAATTTGAAAATATTTGTCATTAATATTAATCTATCAAACATAAATAATTTGTAAAAATGACCTAAGTATCATAAATACTAGTTCCAATTACTACGTGTATTTTATACACAATTAAAACGATTTTTAAGGATTATTATCCGTAGTACAAACAATTTAATAACTAAGAAACTACGTATTGGCAATGAAAGAGCAGATAAATCCGCAAATGAAGCTACACTTCCTCACAATGCCTATTAAAACTATTCCTAACCAAATCCTCAGAGTCACTCAACACCATTAAGCTTAAAGTTCTTAATACATGGCAAACAAAATGGACCGAGGTTCCCCTCTCAAACAAATTAAGAGACATTGAGGCTTCCAAAAAAAATGGAATTTTCCCGTCTTAAAAGAAGAGACGAAGTTATTATAACCGGAGCCAGAATAGTACACACTCACCTAACCCACTCCTTCCTCAACACCAAGGAACCTACTCCAGTATGGAGTTCCGTCTTTACCCTATGGGCACGTGCCCAAGGCCCCTCAGCCAAATCGAAATTACTATTTTAAATTGTAATGTTTTCGCCATTACCGATCCTACGATTACGACGGTTATCGGCAACGACTCGCGGATTATGTTGTGGACGGGAGCGGCAGGGGTTACCCACACAAATGCGAGAAACTATAACAAATTTTATACATTATATAAATCAACTACTGCAGCGCCCATAATCTATATCAGTTTCTATCTGTCCTTATTATGTACTGGATTATTTATCTTATCCTAATTATGTCAAAGCAGTGAATTGAATAGGAATTTGATTTTAAACTTTTTCAGTAAATACACGATAAAACTGACAGCCAATACAAGTGCACCGTTTGTCCGTTTCGTTTAGTTTATTTAACTATGATAAAAATATAACATTTTATTAGTGTCTGTAATAGAATTGTAGTTTCATTTAATTATGTCAAAAATACATATTGAGTGGTTCAGAAAAAAAGAAAAAGACTTGAGATCCAAAAAGGAAATATTAGCAAACTGCCTAAGCTTACTTCATTTTTTACACTCGAAGAAACTAACAGGCAGACTAAGTTTTCGACCTCGTCATATCAAGGTACCTCTAAATTTGAAAATCCAGAAACTGGACCCACTTTTAATGATATAACAATTGTTTTGAGTTCATCTGCTCCACATTTAACGACAGCCGTTAACACATCAGAGTTTAAAACTTCCAGCTTAAGCAACTGCGATTTAACAAATATACATATTATAGAAAATATATCTCACGAGTCACAACCCTGGTACTTACTGTAATGATATTTTAACTGAAGAAAAACGCGATATTTGGATACTTAAAGGACCAGAGTTTTTCCAGAATAAAAATAGTGACTTCTCCGAAACTTTTACAAGTTTTTCAGATGTAAGTGGTAAAACAAAAACTAGAAGCTTGACTAGAAATGTTTTCACCCGCAAATTGACGAATGGAGAGTGCGTACAAGGAAGTTGGCCCATATACATATTCACCGTTGAAGAAATCTGTATATTGTTATTGCTGTTGTATTTTTAATTATACTATTACTATAGGCAACAGTTTGAGTTCTTTTAATGGATACAAAGATTGGAAGAATATTAGTAACTCTTTAATGGAGCATGAGAATAGTTCACTACACAAGAAATCAATGATGAAGTATATCTCAAGAAGCAAAACTATTGCTCGAATGGATTGATTCCCCAATACTATGTTAAAATAAATTATTGGAAGAATGTACTCAAAAGGATTGTTGCTGTGGTGAAGTATTTGGTTTCAAGAGGACTTGGATTTCGTGACGATTATGAAATGTTGGAATATCAAAATAATGGTAATTATTTGGGATGCTTAGAATTAATAAAAGAGTTTGACCCTTTTCTAGCTGATCATATACAAAACTAACGAATTTTTTTAATATAATGGGGAAAAATTCAAAAAAGCATACTGCCAGTATATGCAACACATGCAACGTGAAATTATGTATCGACCACATCATCACAAGATGACCAAAATACACCGAAGCTCGAACAATTTTTAAAAACGTAACTTCTCTCCGACTTGCTCTCAGCGAAGATAATACTGAAGTGATTTATAAATTTTTCTATTATATTCACCTAGCCCATATATTGTAAATATATGTAAATTTCGTTTTGTTCATATTGTTAAAATTGTAGGCTAATAACCTAAGATGTTGAAGCCTTATCATTATTTAAAAAAAAACTACGAATTCAGATTTTTAATTTAGTACATCAAAATGTTTAAAAAATTATTTTCTAAATTATGTACAAAAAAAAGGGAAATTCTCATTTGAAAAACAGAAGTTTGTATCACTTTTATCTTTTAAAAGACTCTTTAAGTAGTACAACAAATTTCAAGAATTTGAAAATATGGTTTTTGAGTATATTTGAAAATTCCAAAAATTTGAATTTGAATAAATTCATTATTAAAGGGAAAATTACACATTTACATTTTTAATTGCTTAAACTAAAAAAAACTTACAGCATATTTCTATTAAAAAGAAACACCGAGTAATAATATGTATTAATATAATTATAAATTATTCATAAATTGTAACGATTAAAAATATAAATCTAGTTCTATTAGAAAAGTACTCAATAAACTTAATTTTGATTAGAAAAACAAGTCTCAAATGTAATTGATAAAAAGAAAAAACTAATTTTTATTTGATCTGAATTTATATAGTAATTTATTTATTTATTAATTAATTATTTTTTATGTATGTTTCACAAGTTTGCATCACAGTCACTTCGAAATATTTATAAATATAATAGGTCGTAATATTTTTTGACCTTTTCCACTATGCCGGGATGCCCGAATGTGTCGAAAATGACGGAGAACATGTTTAAGGAATAGTGTTTAAAAAAAATAATTTTGAATAGCTATGTATATGAAGTATGTAAAATGTTTGTACTTATCAAACACACAGAAAACGTAACCAGAATTGAAATTGAAAACTAAGTCTGGAAAATCTAATTAGGTTACATACTATGTAGCTAATCAATTATATCAGATTCAGGACAGGTCCCACATTCACACTCGTCCATAATGTATTGCTTTTATTACGTCTAACGAGTGTTCTATAGATTGGAAAATTTTAATTTCTATGATTATTAATTGATTAAAAACAATAATTTTGAGAAAGAAAAAACTATTGTAAATGTATATAAATTAAATAACATTCAAACAAAAAAGATATAAAGAGTTATAAACATCAATGAAAAAATTAAAATTAAATTCCATACCAGGGCCTGGATTATAAGAACAAAATATTAATGATAATCTTATTAATATCATACCATTATTTAAATTAATATTAGACCAAAGTCCCTAGAAAAAAATACTGTCAATTATTCACACAATTGTTGTTGTAATAGACTTAATATAAAGTTAATTATCAATAATATATTATCAGTTTTCATCAAAGCATGTTAATGAAAGTCTTCCGAGTACTTATTTCGTGGGCTTTAGAAACAAAAATATATGCTATCTAAAAATATCAAATTTTCAAGATAGCAATTATTTATAACTTGTATAACTGTATCATCTTTCTTAAATTATATTTAATTCTTTTTAATTTAATTTTTCATTAAACCTTTTTAATGATCATCAAATCTGTAATGTTTAGATGCTTTGTTGCTGGTTGTTGTTAGTTATTGATCATTAGGGCAGAGGATTTGTAGCATTCGCATATTTTTTTTTTGCAGTCACAAAAATAGCAGAGTGCGAAACAAATGCGTTTCATGCCTCTGGTTTTTTGGGCTGATTTCTTCCATTTTATACTTTTAGATGCATATTTTAAATAATTTATAATTATTTTACTAATATTTTTTGCGTCGTCGTTATTCATTCTTCTTCTTCTTCTTGGGTTTTCCGGCCATCAAGACCATCCCATGACACATCCAATCCTCCAGCGTTCTCTATCCACCGCTCTTGTTTTCCAATCCCATCCTCCGTTCAGTGTTTCCACGTCTTTTCTTATCACATCATCCCACCTCAATCGTGGTCTTCCCAGTGGTCTCTTGCCTACTGGGTTCTCGTCCATGATCATCCTTATGAGATGGTTCTGGCTTCGCATAGCATGTCCAGCCCTTTGAAGTCTTCGGCTTTTGATTACGCTTAATATATTTTCTTTCCGGAACATCCTTTCCAGTTCCCCATTTTTTCTCGTTTTCCACTCTCCTGTTTCTCTGTCCATAACAGGTCCAAAAATCTTCCTTAAAACTTTCCTTTCAAAAACCAGTATTTTCCTTTCCTCAGTCTTTCTCAATGGCCAGGCCTCAGTCCCATAAGTGACAACTGAGCGTAGCGTATTAAGGTTATGTATAGTTGTGTCTTCATTTCTATTGACAGAGATCGTGATCCTAATATTTTCGTGAGTCCATAAAAACATTTATTTCCTGATAGGATTCTTCATGCTATTTCTTTGTCAATCTCATTTTTTTCTGTTAATATTGAACCCAGGTACTTAAACTGTTTGACTCTACTGAACTCATATCTACCAACTTTCAGATGTGGAAAAACGGCCACACTATCTCTTCTACCAACAACCATGTATTCGGTTTTTTCCTCGTTTACTTGTAACCCTACTTTTTTTGCCTTTTCCTCCAGACGAGTGAATAGTGATCTTAAATTATCTTGTGATTTGCTCATTAGTACCACATCATCTGCATATGCTAAAATTGTTATATTCGATTCTTGTAACTTTTCACCTTCTTGTGGTTGAATATACATTTCTTTTACTACTTTCTCTAAAATCAAGTTAAACAGAATCGGTAATATTGAGTCTCCTTGTCTTAACCCAGATTTTATTAGTATTGGCTCTGTTTCTGCACTTCCTACCTTAATTTTTACTTCTGTGATTTTTAACCCAATAAGTCTTATTAATTTTTGTGGTAACTTAAATTCTTCCAGGCAATTGATTAGGCTTGCTCTACGTACGCTTTCGTATGTCTTTTTGAAGTTGATAAAAAGAACATGTATCTCTTTGTCGAACTCCCAAGTTTTTTGGAACAGTTGTCTGAGGATAAATATCTGATCTACTGTCGACCTTCCTGGTCCAAATCCTCCCTGATAGTCATCTATAGTTTCTTCTGCTTCGCTCTTTAACCTTCATAGTATGCAGTTCGAAAAGACTTTGCATGTTACATTTAGGAGAGCTATTCCCCTATAATTATTGCAGTCCAGTTCATTCCCTTTCTTGTGAATTGGACATAGCACTGCTGTCTTCCATTCTGTTGGTAATTTCTCATTTTACCATATTCGGCAAATCAGTTTCCAAACTCTAAATGAGACTTCTTCTCCTCCTTTTTTTAAGAGTTCTGCTTGGATCTCATCCTCCCCTGGTGACTTGTGGTTCTTCAAATTATTTATTCGATTTTTTACCTCATCTAACGTGGGTTCTGTACAATCTATAATATCCCTTTTGGCAAGATCAAAAATAAAGGTTTCTTCTGGTTCTTCACAATTCAACAGTTCTCTGAAGTAGTTACCCCACTTTTTTTCTAGCTCATCATCAGTTGTTATCAATGAACCATCTTCGTGTCTTAAGAACCTTTCTTTCTTTTTTTACTTTCCTCTTAGAGTATTTACCCGACTGTACATGTCCCTGGTCCTATGTGTACTGTAATCTTGTTCCGCACTGTTCATTATATTCTGTATGTATTTCCTTTTTTCACATCTTATGATATTTCTTGCTTCCCTCTGTCGAGTGCTCAAGCTTGTAAACAAGTTTTCATTGCTTGTATCATTTAGCCATTGTTTCCTTGCCAGGTTTCTTCTATGTACTGCTGCCTCACAGATCCCATTGAACCATTGCTTATATTTCAGTTTTTTATTCCCTAGGGTCCTTGTTGCCACGTTATTTATCGTCTCCTTTATTTGTTCCCATTCTCTATCCACTGCATCGTTGGATAACCTCTGTTTATTTTGCAGCTCGTTCTTAATATTGTCTTTAAAAACTGTGCTTATGACCTGGTCCTCTAGTTTATTTATATCATATCGCCCTGTCTTTCTTTTGTAAAGTGTAAATAATCTCTTGAGTTTCACTTTTATCCATATACTAATAATTAATAGGTGGTTGGAACCTATATCCGCACCACGCAGGGTTCTTATATTTACTATGCTATTTTTAAACCTATTTGAGACTAACACATGGTCAATTTGGTTTCTGTGTCTTCCGTCTGGAGAGATCCACGTGTACTTATGTATATCTTTTCTCGGAAACATGGTAATTTTTATTACTAGCCCTTTTCCTACCGCGAAGTCAATTAATTTTGTTCTGTTATCATTAGTAATTGCGTGTAAGCTCTGGGATCCAATATTTATGTAATAATAATTCCTGTATTCTGCTTCTTGACCTAATTTTGCATTTAAATCTGCCAGCACTATTCTTAAACTTCCCTCTGATGAATCATATACATTGGCTAGTGTGGCATAAAAATATTCTTTCTCCTCCTCGTCTTTCTCTTCAGTGGGTGCAAGTACATTAATTAATACAATATCGGCATTCTCTGTTTTTTATGTTAATGTTGAAAGTCTTGGGTTAATATTTTTGAAGTATTTTACTGCACCGATAATTGACTCATGTACAGCAAAGCCCGTTCCTAAACTGTGGCCACGTTAACAGTTACCATTAAATATGGTAGTTTGTGATATCTTAGTTGTCATGACACCTTCCCATCTCACCTCTTGCAAGGCTACGCACTTCATTCTATATTTCTCCACTTCCCTTACTAATTCCAAAGCCACGCCAGGTTTGTACATGGTCTTTACGGTCCATATACCACAAAGCAAGTCCAAATTCCAGTTGCCAGTTCTTTTTTCCTTATCTCTATTCCGAGGCCTTGGTGTGTGAATCCTAAACATATTTTTTTTTTACAAGGCAGGGTTATTAGCCCTGCGCTTAAACCCCAATCTGGAGAACCAGGCTACCCCAACCAATGAAGGTTAAAGCAGAGCTACTGCAATGTACTCTAAGCACATTGGGCGATGGGAGCGCCACTTTCCCTACGCCTCAGCTCGGGGCCCCAGGTTCGCTAAACCCGTAACACTAAGTGTCACCCTGAGGGTCGTCGTTATTCATACAACCAAAAATAGCATTGATATTATCGACGATATTTCTCGAGATTTGCCAATCGAATGCCGCTATTTGTCGGGTTATTAATTACATTAATTGTAGACAGATAAGATAATATTGTTCAACGCACAAAATGTTATCCATACGTGCCACGGGGATGCCTGTCACAGACATCGGACTTATTCATTTTTCTCTCTGTGTTTCTCAACGGTTGACCGTCAAACATAGGTCCAAACGCGTTATATTATTATACAAAATGCCTAAAGATAAAGTGTCTTTATTTTGACAATCAAACAATTATGTACCTATCTAAATTCAGTCCTGATTCCTGAAGTGTTCTCAACAGACGGTAAAATACTGTATTGTAAAATTTGTAATATCGAGTGTGAAAGTGCAAAAAAGGTTTAATGTTACCCAACATTTGATTACTGGAAAACATCTACAATTTGTTGCCCAGAAAGAAAGAAAACGTAAATATAAAAAAGCTCAACAGATTTTTCCAACTGATACCAAAAAATTGTGCTTCAATAGAGATTTGTGTTCCACGAAGTTATCGGCCAATATGCCTACCGTTAAATAAATTAAATAATAAATCATTTTTAGTAAAATATACTGGCAAAATAATTCTAGGCGTGATCATATTACGAAAAGGCTACGTAGATGAAATTTACGATGAAACATCAATTAAAATTAGAAATGCTGTTATTGACAAAAAAATCTGGGTATCCATCGATGAGACCCCACACACTGACTCTTTAGGCCACTTTGTCCCAACGTCATTATTGGTACTCTCGACATGGATAAAGCAGGACAAACATTTTTATTAAACTCTGAAGTACTGCCTAAAATTAATAACTCGACTATTGCAAAGTTATTTGATGACTCTATGCATATTTTGTGGCCCGAGAGAGTGAGGCATAATGACGTCTTGTTATATTGCTGTGACACGGCATCTTATATGATAAAAAGTTGAAATGCAATTAAACTTTTTTATCCTAAAGTTATCCATGCCAAGTTTATTGTTCAAGGGCTTCATTGCATAGCAGAAAAAATTCGTGGACACTAATCAAAAATAGATAAAGTAAATACTAATTTTTAACGTGAAAAACAATATTTTTTAAAGCACATTCTTGTGTAATTAAATTTTAAAAACCGGGAAAGTGGATATCACTCTGCTGTACAGAAGGTTACAAGTGGGTTACTATAATGGATGGAATTAAATTATTTGAATCCAATATTATATCATTGTATACGAAAAACGATTCTGAGCGGAAACGGTTTATCTGTCTAAGATATATTATTATTAAAAATTATCAAATCTTAGATTTAAAAAGAAAAATTTTTATGAATTTTCTAACTTAAAATAATTTGAGAATTTTCATGATTTTATGTATGTTGTCAAAATTAAAATTTGAATGCTTGTAAAAAAAATTGTGAATAAGCATTTCTTTTATTTATCAACTGCTATTGTAAAAATATGTTAAGAGCCTTGTTTTAAATTTTCAAGCTTTTCTACCCAACAAATAAATTTTTAGCGATATTTATAGAAAAAAAAACTAAAAAAGTTGCAAAATTAAAATGTCAGTAACCAGTTCAAATCCATCTCTAAATATTTTGAAAATTGTATCAAAATAGAAAATTCCTATATATAAACATTCAGTGAAAATTTCAAGTATCTGCGGTCATTTGTTTTAGAGATACGCCAAGATAAGAAAATCGCTAAATGTGAAATCCAGTGAAAGTCCAATGTTATAAAAATTATTTCATACGCTCATAATAATTTAATTTGAATTTCTGGTGGAAAATTTTTTGTGATAAAAATTTTAAACTTGTAAGGAGTCTTTTATCAAATTTTCAAATCTTAGATTTAAAAAGAAATTTTTTATGAATTTCTAGCTTAAAACAATTTGCGAATTTTCGTGATTTTTACGTAATTTTTCAAAATTCAAACTTTGAATGCTTAAAAAAAAAAATTGTGACTGGATTTATTTTATTTTTCAACTGCTATTGTAGCAATATGTGAAGAGTCATGTATTAAATTTTCTTACTTTTCTTTCCAACAAATAAATTTTTAACGACATTAATTTTAAAAAAAAAACTAATAATTATCGAAAATTGCATATACCTATGAATAGTTTAACTTAAGTCAGAAACTTTTGAAACTATTTCATGTATAAATGGTCATTTGTTTTAAAGTTACATAAAAAATCAAAATCGATTTTGTCGAAAAAACTGATTCTACGTAAAATTTCCTGTTTTTCCCTTATATTTTAGTTTGTTTATCCCGATTATTTAGAAAAATATTCACTTTCAGATCGAACGAGGTACTGAAGTCAAAAATCTAAGCACTTTTACTGCCCCAAAACGTTCTGCTGTACATTAGGTGGTGGAGTGGAGCTCTGACTAGGGTAAGTTAGATTTGAATGCAATGATATGTATCATTGTATACGAAAAACGATTCTGAACGGAGATGATTTGTCAGTCTAGGATATATTATTATTTAAATATTGTCATATATTCTATTTTGAGACAAATATTTTATTTTTCAATTGGGACGCATTTTTCATAAGGCTTGGTTAATCAATTTTTCCAAAAACCTTGCATAGATATACATATCCTGGTTTGAGGATAAATCGTTATCGTTATGCGATTTCATAAAAATTTAAAACTTAAACGCTCAAAACATTTTTCCTATTTTGACGCTTCAAATTTTCTCTATAGCTATTTGAAGCAAAACTTATGGAAAACTTAGTGTTGAATATTATGATACGGCACAGACAACCACACTTCAAACGGCCGTCCTCACGGCCACTAATTCAATACGTATGACAAGACAACATAACACAAACAAATATGCGATATGGTAGAAACAATACGATTTTCGACAAGTATTGTCGACGAGTATGTCGATTGAAAATGACATCAATGACGCGTAACAGGTTATAGGATCGATGTCACTTTCACTCGCCAAAAACATAGAATCTCCGACAATGAGAACAGCACCCAGAGCGGAAAGTGGTATATATACGGGTGCATCTTACCAACTAATCACCAGTATTCCTTCAACCTTCCAGACAACAAGACATCAAGAGATCAACACACTCTGCTCTCTACTGAAGGATCAAAGGAGAACAACCAACGCCGAAGATAAACACCGCAACCACCAAAACTGGCCGCCGCTAGTGAAGACTGACTTCGAGCAGGACCAGTGCAATCCAGACCACCGGACGGCGACACAGCCAGCCGCCGACATCGACCGTACCATGTTAAAACAGCCCGTTCCCGGGCTAAACCGTACCGACCTAATTGTGACCCGGTCGTATCAACCACAGTAGCAACGACGTTCACGGACACCTCACGTGATACGACTCTCGACGACGAATTGGGACAGTATGTTGTGGCTATCCTGACACGCAGTACGCAGAGACGATACGTACTCCTGACCACCAACGTTCATCCAAGGAGCCGAGCCAGAACCATCCCGGAGTGCTTCGAAGAGGATTCAGAGAACCACACCTCACTCCGTATACTCGGCGGAAATTTAAACGGCCCTTATCAGGGCCACGAACGACACATAGATAGTCTCCCCAAGCGGGCCTGCCTAGGCCACGCTTCCCACCCGGGACTATTGATCGACGCCACTTTCTCGAGCGGGCTGATCATAGCCACCCGGGCCGTCCCGACAATGTACATATAAAAACAAATACCCGATTATGTAAGACCGCCTCATACCCGAGTACTAATACAGGCAGTCACGGGAACGTGAGCAGTCAAATCCCCCCCCCCCTGCAAGTTATAAATATATTTGTATATGAAATAAACAGGATAATTACACAAAACACCACTTGTATAAATTATTAAAAGTGACGGAGTATTGTCTTCGGTAGCTCCGTTACAATTATAACCTTAGATATTTTTTTTTTAAATGCCTTAGGACTTTATTATTTAAACGACCCAAAGGTTTTTATAAATATGTTTGAAAATTATATATATTTTACATACTAGATATAAATTACATATATATATTATTATATATATTACACGCTGATGGGATCACTTCCAATGAAATACCTCCTGCCTTAATCTAAAATCTTAAACTAAGTCATATGGTTTCAGACGTTTAAGACATCTGATATCCTTGGAGTTGTCTAATAATTGAATGTCCAATGGATTGATATGGTGATCTAGCCTCGTCTCGTGTTTGCGAGCAAAACTTTCCATTTCGTCTGCTTTTGTTGGCAGCATCATATCACGGTGGATTGCGTTGTTTCTTTCGAACCGGTAAGCTGCAGTGATGGTCCGAGGGGCAATGTATTGACAGTGTTGTATTACATCGATATTAGAATCACTGGCACAACCCTACAATTGAATGCCATATATCCAGCTCGGTTTTATAATTGCTACATATACAGTAGACGTTTGTTTTCGATGGTTAACTCGGAGTAAGGTCCGACTAACCAATAAAGTCTTCGCATTTTTTCTTTAATCTGATTTTTTTTTTGACGGACGTGGTGTTTCCAGTTTAGACGAGAGCCAAGATAGATGCATTCCAAGATACTTTGCTGAATCTTTTTGCGGGATTGGTGATTGATTCAGTACTAATTGGATGTTTTCAGTTTTACGTAACGTATAGTTAACGTGCACCGATTTATCGCCATTGATCTTAATTTTCCAACGTCTTGTCCAGGCAAAGATATTGTCAATTGACCTCTGTAAGTCATCAGTTGCAGTGAGCTGACTATTACGTGTTGACAAAATTGCCGTATCATCAGCAAACATAGCTAATGTTATCTGATATATCAGCCGTATAGAGTAAGTACAGAAGAAGTCCTAAAACACTACCTTGCGGTACTTCAGCTGATATATCTTTACATTCGGTTGTCGCTTCTTCACGTATGACTCGAAATTGACGGTCGGTCAAGTATGATTCAAAAAGTGCACACCAGGTATGTGGCAGCTGATCACGCAGTTTGATGAGGAATCCTTTGCGCCATACTTTATCAAAAGCCTAGGCCACGTCAAGGAATACTCCACAGCAGTACTTTTTTTCTTCAAGAGCTTTACTAATCACATGAGTAACTTGATGTACTTGATCGATTGTTGAATGTTTGTTGCAAAATCCAAACTGATGTTCTGGTATAAGATTTTTTCCTCTATAATTGGTTATAGGCGTTTAAGCAGAAGTTTCTCTAAAAGTTTAGATAAACTTGGAAGAAGTGATATTGGTCGGTATGATGTGACATTTTCAGGTGGTTTTCCTGGTTTGAGCAACATGATAACTTGTGCCCGTTTCCATTGTTATTGAATGTATTCTGTACGCGAAATAGCGTTGTATATGTGTGTAAGATGAATTATAGCTTTCTTTGGAAGTTCTTTCAGTATTTTTGGACTAATTTCATCATAACCTGGAGATTTTTTTAGATTTAAGTTGTTATTTTTTTCTTTAGCAATTTCTAACGGTGAGAAATGTTTGATTTTTTCACGTGCTGCATTAAGTGGTTGGCATTGCAAAATGTCGAGCTCAGAGTCAATAGTGTTTGGAATAAATACATTTTCAAGTTGCCGAGCGTTATTTCGGCTTTTTCTTGTTCGCTGCGTGCCCAGGTGCCGTTCATACTTACGGAGGCGTGGTATCTGTACACGGGACCTCTTCATGAGTCTTGTGGCTTTCCATAACGAATAATCGGTATTATCCGTCGCAGTGAGACCACTCAAATATGATTTGAACGTTTCATTTTTCATTTCATTGATTTTATCATGAAGAATTTTGCTAACTCGGTTCCATTCCGTTTTATCCGTTGGGTACATGGAGTACTATGCCATGTTCGTCTCGCTCGACGTTTATGTTGGAATAGTTTTCTTATTTATAGTGGGTAAGTTAACTCATAATTTCCATTGATCCGTTATTTTTTTTACTGCAATTTTAATATCTGCTATTGTTCTCAATCGAGTTGAAAGTTATTATGTTTTATTCGAGAGTATTTCTGAATAGGTCCCAATTTGTTTTTTTGTTTGTTATAGACATTTTTTTTGTTTCATTATCACATCAAAGCTATCACATCACCAAGTTAGAGAAGCACAGGAATGTGATCTGACGTAAGTTCTAATAGTCCTTCAACTTCCGTATAATTTGATCAAATTCCTTTCATTTCGTAGAAGTCAATAAGATCAGTTCATTTATTTGGGTCAGTCGGCAAATATGTTGGTTTTCTAGTTGAAATGGATTGTGCTCTTATTATATTTGTTGCTTTGAACAATTCCCGTTCTTTGGTGGTAATCAATCTCGACCCCCAAAAGTTGTGTTTGGCATTATAATCTCCTCCAGCAATGAATCTGCTACCGAGTGTCTAGAAGAATTCAATAAACTTTTTGTCATCTACTTTATGTCTTGGTGTACAATAAATAGCAGAAATAGTTAGATCATTGTTGCCGTCATTAATATGGACACTAGTTGCCTGTAAATATTCTTGAGAATGTTTATCAAGTTCATAATGTTTAATTGTTTCTTTTATTATTACTCAGTTCCTCCATGAGCGCGATTGCTTGGATGTCCTGTTGTATATATTCGATAGCCACGTAATTTTAAAGTGGTCCACATTGTGAAGTGGGTTTCTGAAATTAAAGTTATGTCAATTTTTTCGTCATTCATAAGATTTTCAAGTTCTTGTTTTCGTTGTGCAAGCCCGTTAGCGTCCCATGTTATGATTCGAAGCGTTCTACTCATTTCTTTTTCTTTTGTGCTTTGGTTTTCGGCTTGCTATTTTCAAGCCTGTCCAATCTTTCATTTAATTTTGTTAATACTGCCATAACGTCAGATAGTGACGGTACATTTTTTGTTGTGTGTGTGTAAGAGTTTGAGTCAATGAACCCTTTTGATTTTCGTTTGAAGAACTAGCCATCTGTGCAAAAGAAACTTCTCGAGTGACTGATTTTGAAGGCTTTTGTTGTATTCTTTGTACTGCTGTAGTTTTTTTGGGGTGAGCTTTTTCTATTGCATTTTTATAAGTGATGCATTCTTTCCAATTTGCAGTATGTCCTTCACCACAGTTTGCACATTTCGCCTTTGATTTCTTAGACTTAGGGCAATTTAGTGAAGAGTGTCCTTCACTACATTTTCACACTTAGGTGTTTTGAAACAGTAGTAGCCAATTGTTGCATTGTGAAACTTCTTTATTTTTCCTTGGAGGTTCTACTTTTATTATATGATAGCATAAGTTTTTAATATCATAAATGTCTTTATTGTTTGCTTGTGGCTCCAAATCCACGAAGAATAATGGATTCTGAACGAAGTGATGAATGTATTGATTTTACAATGATGTGTGTGTTTTTTTTTTTTTTTGTGTCTGTGTACAGCATAACTAGTCAAAATAAAGCTTCAATTTCAAACTTTGGGGATGGTCTCTGATAGAAAAGTGAATATCCTTGGTACATTATAGAGTCAAAAGAAAACATTTTTCCAACAGTTTTCAAAAAAATCGAGAAAAACAAAAAAAAGTGACAGAAAAACGGGAAATTTTACACAAAAAAAATTCGTAAAAACCATGAATATTTGCAAATTATTTTGTAGTTCAAAATTCATAAAATTGTTTGTATTTATATATAAGGTTAAAAAGTACAACACTAAGTTTTCCATCAGTTTTGCTTTAAAAAGCTATAGAGAAAATTTGAAGCGTCATTGTAGGAAAAATGCTTTGAGCGTTTGAGTTTTAAATTTTTATGAAATCGCGTAACGATAACGATTTCTCCTCAAACCAGGTATATGTATATTGCAGTCTTGTTAAGTATTCGAATACTTGTATTTAAATACTAGTATTTAAATACTTTTTTTGTATTTCAAATACTTTTTAAATACTTTTTAACCAATGTATTTTAAATACTTAAAAAATACTTTTTATTTGTATTTATATTCTAGAATACTAAATACTTTTTTACATTCCTATGGGCTATGTTCTACTCCAATTTAAATTTCCAATATTTTGTAATGTACTGTTTTAGATTTTGTTTTTAAAATATTATTTTATAATGGTTCTAACTTCTGAGAATTTATAAATAAGATTTTAGATTTCTCCAAAATACAAGCTGATAACAGAATGACTGAAACCCCCGTCAGCCACTCACTCCCACTTAAAGGCATACGGGACACAGACCATCACAACTAGTTCTTGAATCTATAAATAGTGTTTATTTTCAAGTTGTAATAAGCACTAATAACATTATAACAATAAATAATAATACGACTTTATATTTAAAATTATTATTGTACCTATCTCTTATCTAATGTGTGGATGTGTGGTTGTCGGTTGGCGGTACTATACAGTACCTAGTTAATAATTATAAGATATTTGTTATAATATATTAATATTACATTATTATTTATTACAAGAGTTGATAATACTCTATAGTCTATCGTCTATGTTTGATGTTTCTTATAATTTATAAATCATAGTATTTTATTTACCAATTTGGCAATTTAATACTAAGTATATCAAACGTGCAAAGGCAAACAGGCGACAGGAAACAGCGTGTGCGTCCTGCACTCCTGCGTTGTTAATTTTTGTTGTTAGTTGTTAGTTGTTACTTATTAAATTATCAAGTATTATTTTTTAAACAACAATGGATGAAACCGAGGAAAATTGTGAATTGGACAATCCACGTCCACAAGTGAATATTAGTTTACCATGGCCAGTATATAATTCACATTTTAAAGTAAAAAAAATACTTATTGACTGTGATTTATACACAACTTTTGAAGTTTCTTGTAATCATTGTGTGACAAGTAAGACTCAAACTGCTGATTCAAGATCTATGTCCAATCTCCGTAAACATTTAAAGGTAGATATTATTATTATTATTAAGGTATTATTTTTTTTTTGTTTACTTATAAATACATGTTAGGCATTTGAAAATGTAGGCCATTGCTGGCAAGTCTAAAAGTCCTTAAAATTATTTATTATTAATAGGTTAGGTTAGGTTAGATTAGATAATGTTAGTCCTTATAAGTAAATAATAGTTTTTCCAATATTTGTTTGATGAAAATAAAAACATGATTTTATGGAGGTAGACTTATTGAAAACAATATAATTTTATAATTATTCTTGTGTCTTGTCACATAATATTATTTCTTAACATTGATCTACATATTTTTTGTTACCTATTAGTTTTTTTTTTTTTTCATTGGTCTTGAAATTTGCAATATTTCTGCTTTGACAACTAGGGCCATAAGCGTTACATTTTTAATAAAATAGAAAAAAAAAATTAATTAATTGTATACAATTTTATTGTTTTATAAACAATTTGGATATTTATGTAGGTACATTACAATATTGTTAATGTCATCACAGAATATATGAAATTTCATATATTCTGTGGTGTCGTCTTATAATAATTTTAATATTTGAGTTGTTTTGAAAAATTCTATAGTGTTTATTTCGTTCTTCGGGTTTGGACCTAGACTAGGTATTAGTTTTTAAATATTGTATTTCGGAACTTAGTTTATGCCTTCTAAAAAAATGTTGAACACTGACCCCAGACGGTCAGGTTGCAGGGTATGCAAAAACATACCTATGAAATAATTAAATATAAACGTTTTGTTATTTGTTTTATTTTTATCAGGGTTTAGTTAGTTATATTAATATATTTAAAGTCAATAGGTCATAGACTATGTAAGTCCTTAGTATATAGACAATAGACATATAGTTTATATCTAGATATATAATTAAATATTTTAGATAGTAAATTCCTATAATAGTTTATAATTTTCACAGCTTAAACATAGTAATGTAAAAACTGTAAAAGAATTACTGATGCCAAGTATGAATGTATCTGTTGATGTAAATTGTACAAGAAAAGAAATTGACAGCACTGATCAATATGACACCAGCAGCGGATCAAATGTTAAAAAAATCAAATTTAATACAACACAATCATCTATGAAAAGCTTCATACATTCAAAAGATAATCGCATAAATATAGTTTCTCAAGGTAAATAATATGTTCTACTAGTTCTAGAATATATAAATATTTCTCTAGTTAGTTTTTAAATCAAATGTATTAATAATATATATTTACCTAATTTATCTATTTTAAATTGTATTACATATTTGAGAACCGATATTATTTTAGTGCTTATAATATGTAGGTACCTACTTAATAGTTTAATGTAAAAAGCTATTTGTATTTGATAAATTGATTCAAGTAGATATTCAATAATAAAAAAGGTTTAAAAATATGTTATATTATTTATTTATTGTATAGTAATTAGTAATTATTAATAATTGTTTGTTGTTTTATTTCACAGATACACTTAATCAAATGATTCAAGATTTAATAATAAACGCATCTCTACCATTTAATATAGTGTCACATGTAAATTTTAAGGATATTATTTCTAAAGGATTCCCAGGTAGAAATCTTTTGTGTCGACAGACTCTTATGAAAAATATTGACAAAAGTTTTAATATTGTCTTTGAAAAATTGAAATGTAAATTAAACTCAGTGGAACATTTAACAACTACTGCTGACGCATGGTCGACATTTAAAAGGTATATTTTTTTAGATTTTTAATTTCATTATTTAATAATATCTGTCATTAATTTATTTAGATCTTATTTGGGAATAACTGTTCATTGGATTGAAGAAGGAAGTCTCGAACGCAAATCTTACTTATTATCTATTAAGCGATTGATAGGAAGTCACACTTATGAGATATTAGCCAGATCTATGGAATCTGTCTATACATTATTTAACATAAATAACAAAATTTTATATACAACAACAGATAATGGCAGCAATTTTGTTAAAAGCTTTAGGTAAATATTTTATTAATGTTTAATTGAGTTTTAATGCGAAAAAGGGTAGACATCATTAGTTTTCCTAGGTTTTCTTTTATAGTTTATACAATTATACCTACCTATAGTTGTACCTATGGGCTATGAGGTTGTGAAAATATTTTTCTCAACTTTCATTAGTTTCAATTAATACTTTCTAACCTAAATTATTATGTTTTAATCAATAATTTTACATCTAAAATTAATAGGTAATTTATGTTTCAATCAAATTAATTTATTTTTAAATTTTTAGAGTATTTGGGGCGAATGACGATGATACCAATGCCTTGAATGTTACACAGCTAGATAATAACACAGCCACGATGCCATACATCACCTTCATTCCTGATGATGTGGATGATTTGGATAATTGTACTGTTACAAATGAAGATGAAGATAATGATTTTCAAGATATATCTCATTTAAATATTGCTGAAGTATTGGAAGACACAGAGGATGAAGTATATATTTTGCCAAAACATCATAGATGTGCAGCACATACTCTCAATTTAATCGCTACTAATGTAAGAGAATTTTATTTATTTTGTAATATTTTTAAATTTTAGATTCATATTATATATTATTATCAACTTACAAATTACAGGATATTCAAAAAGCTATTTCTGGTGTAAAAAATGCAGTATCGCCTCTGTGGAAGTATAAGCAGCAGAGCAGAACAACCTTTGCGAAATTAACTAATCTTTGGAATAAGCAAAACCGATCTACTAAAATTGCTGATGTTATAAAAAGTTGTTTTGGAGTATACCTTGTCACTCCAACAGAAACAAGATGGAATTCAACATATGACTCAGTAAATTTTTTTTTGAAGATATCCAAATTAAATTCATCAAAATTATTTAGATTGTGTGATGAGATTGATATTGTACGATTTAATAAAAATGATATGGAATTCCTTGAAGAATATTCTCAGATGATGGAACCATTAGCTATTGTTTTAGACCTTTTACAAGGTGAAAAAAATATGTTTTTTGGTTTTCTAATACCTTCAATTACAGAGTTAATTTACAAGTAAAAAAGGATTTGGCTATTTCGGATTTTAAAAAAACAGTTTTAAATGTCTTTAATTCAAAAGAAAATGAGGCTTCAACACATAAACAATTAGTTGAAAATAGTGAAGATGAAGTTGAGGATTCTTCTTTTTTTTCATGGTCTAATGACAAACTTCAAGGAACATCAACTATCTCTGTGGAAAATGAAGTAACTCAATATCTGAGTAGAAGCCCTACAAAAAAACTGACATCACTTAATGAATATCCTAATATAAAAAAAGTTTTTATTTGTCATAATACTCCATTGCCTAGCAGTGCTCCCATTGAACGCGTATTTAGTATTAGCAATGCCATACTAACAAAACGTCGAGGAAAGATGGACGACAACACATTTGAAAAAACAATTTTTTTAAAATACAATTCAAATATGTAATTCATATCTATTAAAATATACAATATACTGTATTACTGTCTACTATTAGAATAATTGTGTGTTTTATTATTATAATTATTTATTTTATTTTTTTTAAATATTTTTTTGATAAATTCCATAAATATTTTAATATAAAATTTATAATTTACTAAAAAAAAAGTATTTGTGGAAGTATTTTGAATACTTTTAAAAAGTATTTGTATTTATATTCAAATACTTTTAAAAGGAAGTATTCGAATACGTATTTTAAATACAATTGACACCAAGTATTTAAATACGTATACTGAATACATTTGAAAAGTATTCTTAACAAGACTGGTATATTGTATATCTATGATAATATAAGGTTTTATGATTTATGATAACTACATGCAATGTTATTGGAAAAATTGCCTTATGCAAAATGCGTCCTAATTGAAAAATAAAATATTTGTTTCAAAATAGAATATAAATGACAATATTTAAATATAATGTATCCTAGACTAACAAATCATCTCCGTTCAGAATCGTTTTTCGTATAAAATGATACCTATCATTGCATTCAAATTTAACCTATCCTAGTTAGAGGTCCACCCCACCACCTAATGTACGGCAGAGCGGTAACCACTTAACCAATTTTTTTCAAAAATATCCACTTTAAAATGCTTATTTTAGATTTTAAAAGTGCTTAGATTTTTTACTTTAGTACCTCGTTCGATCAGAAAGTGAATCTAGTTGGTTCTTGGGGGGGGGGGGGGGGGGGGGGGGGGTCAAAAGTAAATAATTCTTAATTCTTTTCTAAATAATCGAGAAAAACAAACTAAAAATTAAGGGAAAACGGGAAATTTTACGCACAATCAGTTTTCGACAAAATTGATTTTGGTTTTTGATGTAACATTAAAACAAATTACTATTGATACATGAAATTTTCACCAAATGTTTATATAAGTATACAGGATGATTCTTTTATCAAACAACACTCATTATTTAAAAAAGTAGTGACTTTTTTCAATTTTTTTTTTTTTTCAAAATAAATTGTAGATTTACACTCTTCTTGAATTGTTTATTATTTTTATATTTTTCACCCTTATATTTATTAGATACACCACCATCAACTTTTGATTTTCAAATGGTAACCTATACTTCAAATTTTATAAATTAATAAAGCTATTTTTTTAATTAATTATTACGTTAAAATTTTGAATTTAGCGCTAGTAGTTTATGAGTTATAGGTATTTAAAGTTTAGATTGGCAGAGTGGAGTGGTACGAGGTTACCCCGCAAAATGTTTGTCCACTACTCCGCTTGCCTAAGCTTTAAATACTTATAACTCATAAACTACTAGTCCTAAATTCGATTTTTATGTATCAAAATTTTTAGAAAAATATTCTGCTTTGGAATATGAAATTAAAAAACTATGTTGCCATTCAAAAAGGTAAAAAACTTAAAAAATGATAAGGATAAAAAATATTTAAAAATATAATTTTTTAATAAAAGCGTTGGTTTTTTAACAACTTGAAACTATGTAAAACAATATTTTGAAAAAAGTCAATACTTTTATAAATAATGAGTGTTGTTTGATAAACGAATCACCCTGTATTCTATCCACCATGAAATTTTCAAAAATAGTTTACTTAAGTTGAACTATTCATAGGTATTTGCAATGTTCGATCATTATTAGTTTTTTTTTAATTAATATCGATAAAAATGTATTTGTTTGGCAGAAAAACTTGAAAATTTAATACAAGCATTTGAAATTAAATTTTTACAATATTGGATTTTCACTGGATTTCACAATTAGCGATTTTCTTATTATGGTGTAACTCTAAAACAAATGACCGCAAATACTTGAAATTTCCACTGTATGTTTATATAAGCATTTTATATATTTCATAAAATTTTTAAAATATTTTGATTTTTTTTTTTGAGCTATTTACTGACATTTTAATTTTTCAACTTTTTTAGTTTTTTTTTTTATAGATACTGATAAATATATTTGTAGGGTAGAAAAGCTTGAAAATTTAATACATGGTTTCTAACACATTGTAACAATATCAGTTAATAATATTAAACATACATAGGCACAATTTTTTTTTTTTTATGAGCAATTAAAGTTCAAATCTTGACTAAATACGTAAAAATTACGACAATGTTCATATTATCTTAGATAGAAATTCATAAAAGTTTTCCTTTTTTGATTTAAGATTTTAAAAATTTAAGACAAGGCTCCTAACATATTTTTACAATAGCAGTTGAAAAATAAAATAAATACATAGTCACAATTTTTTTTACAAGCATTCAAAGTTTGAATTTAGTATTTTCTTTTTTAATCTAAGATTTGAAGATGATTTTTATTACTTTATTAGTGATGGTTACTATAAATGATAGTTGCTATTAGTGCGAAAGAAATAATTATCCCTGAATTTGTTATTTTTTGTTTTCATGGCACGTACACATTTCTGTGCAGTTATGCCTCACAAAAAAATATCGACCTGTAGTTTTATGCCTCAAGCTCAAATGGACATGGCAATACGAGCTTCAGAAACTATCGACGACCAAAGAGATGCAAGATTGGAAACCGCCAGATAACGTCAAGCCTGATTCTGTTCATCTAAAACAACTGAGCAACGAGATGCAAGATTGGAAACCGATATAAAATATATGAGTATACATCTACAAAATGATGCATCAGCTAATGGTTTTGCAAAATAATTGCTTGAAATGGGGAATGTGAAATTAGCTATCGATGAATCAATACAATGCATCACATTACCTTCAGATTTCTGTAAAATAACAGCAACAACCAATGAGTTAATTAACAAAGTTTTTCCAAATCTACCACAAAATTACGGAAATCGTCAGTAGTTCATTGCACGGGCTATATTGGTGTAAATACCTACAATCATTGATTAAATATACAATTGTATATTTAATCAATGCTACAATCAATAACACCATTCTAAACGAAATTCCAGGCGACATGATAACGTAACAGTCAATCGATACCGTAATGTATCAAGACGAAGTTATCAATTATCCAACTGAATTCTTAAATTCACTTGATTTGCCAGACATGCCACTGCCTTTGGTTCAGCTAGTTTTATATAAAAAGTGGATTTTAATAAAAAAAAAAATTAGTATCTTTTGATTTTAAACACACGAATTAATTTAATATTGAATTTAATTGTTAAGAAATAAAATTATGACACTAATTATTCATCTAAATAACTTAAGAATTACCACGTACCTAAATAAACTATAAAAAATAATAATATTATTGTTACTAATATAAGTTACAAAATATGGTAATTATAATGATTTATTATGAATTAATTAAGCTTAAAAATATATAGTTTAGTGAGTTTAGTTGTAATAAATTTTAATGATTTAAGTTCAAACTTTGATGATAATGGATATCCGAATATATTATAATAAGTTATTATTAATAATGATTTATCTTCATCCAATTTTTGTTATTTGATTATTACTAAAAAATATTGATTACAACAAATTGAAATATTCCGCTGTTACATAAATTTTAATTGTGTATACTCGATAACAGAAACGAAACTGAATGCATTTAGATTCTAGTTTCATTAACTTTTTTAGTTAGAAATAAAGTTTTTAGAATTATGTAGTGATCTCGTCGCCTTCAGGTATTAGGAACCAAAGATGATGAATGAGGTTACTCTTGTATAAACTCGAACATTTGTTTAAGTTATAATAGATTCAATTTTATTCATAAACACAGTCGCAAAGTAAAGTTTATAATTCAAACAGAAGACTTGAATAATTCGATTAGTGAAAATATTTCAAATGTCTAGAGAATATTCGATTTTACTCGTTTATTTTCTAAGTCCAAAATATTATGCTACACGAATTCTTCTAAGTCCAAACTAATTAAAACAGAAAACAGACTAGCGTGAAGGTACTTTGGTGCTCTTGGTCAAATCACATCTGAATTTAGGGCCATTTCAGGGTTCTCTTATATAGTACTACCCTCTTCTCCCCATAGCCTATTTTCTCTTGTCGCTGTTCCCTCGGATGTTGTGTAATCATCTAATTCCAACGGAAATGCTGCCTACCCACGCCCGAGGCAAGTGCTCATCCCGTGTAGCTATTATCGATAGTTACATTACTACTATTTAATTATTATGTCAAAATATGAATATTTTTACCATCGTTTCTTGGAATTTTTGTCCATTAATAATGCGAGGTCCCACGTCCTGTGTATGCGAGACACCTATCTTAATCCCTCAAATCCGTTCATTTATACAATTATAGTTTTTTATAATGTTAATTGATTTCCACGAATCGCTTTCCTTAAATAATTCTTAATTATTAGCTCACATTGTTATACATCCCACAATCTATTATTATTATTATTATTATCAATACCAATCCCCTTGTTATGGCTGCCCCCTCAGGTTAGGTTAGGTTCGACACAATAACACAATCACAACACCTTTCGAACAATGGAAATACTCATGGCTATAAATAGTACCTACGGCCCTCGCTCACTTTCTAATACCGTTTACACGTACATGTTATGTCATATACCTATAAACTAATAGACTTCGTGTACCTCACAACCCAGCTCTCACAGGATGTCATCGGTATAGAATAAGTGAGAAAGAATTATTGTGTGGGAATCATGTAGAAGAATTTGAAACTACATTTTTTTATTTCATGAAAATAAAATAGTTATCACATTAAATTATGCTATCTCATCCGTTATCGTCCTAATTCAAGACAGTACTATCATAGAACAGTAGATTCTAGTAGTTATCGTGAAATTAAAATTTATGTAGTACCTAAACACTGTGACCTTTTTAAAAAAAAATTCAAAATCTGGCGTCATAATTTTTTTTTTAATTTTGGGCACAATGTATTTCCCCTACTGTCTCTTTTCTTTTTCACTCCATATCGACACCTCGTTTCTCTCTAAGCGCAGTCCATTAGTTTATAAGTATATACAAGGTTATTGCATATATACCCCCTCTCAATCAAATATTTGATGATTTGATGATAAAAACAAAAATGCCAGTTGACAGCCAACTAATTTTTCGTGGTGAGAAAAATTGATGCATTTCGTAATTTGTAATATTCCTTTACGCAACCATTTTGTATCTGATGATAAAAATCTTTGCCTATATGCAATAATCTATTTATTTCAACCATGTATTATGCACACTCAAGCGTCTATATTATTTTGAATGAGTACAATTCTATTAAAATGCTTTCGGAAAAAAATATTTGACACCAATTTTTTTTTAAAGTGCCCAAAAAGTCGCTGCTAAAGCTTGCGGCGTTTGCGTTTCTCACATAACACTAAGGCGTATATGCATATAAAAACAATAATCTCTAGTTTATGTTGAGGAAGGACCATCCATAAAATCACCATGTAAATTTTATAAGCGTGTAAAGAAATATACGGAACTGAATGACTTTGATGCTGACGTTGTTCATCGAACATTCCATTCATTTTATGACAAAGGCGAATATCTAACTGCTCTATTAATTTTAAATTAAACGGGAACCGTTTGGAAATAAGCGAACAATAGACGGGAGCCGTTTGGGATTCGACGTAGAATAGACTATAGATGTACACAAATCAAAATATTGCAAAAGATACTTAAATATCAATAAAATTGATATATTAGGTTTAATATTCAAATTTCTGCAGTTTTTATTTTTTGAGACAAAGTGGTATCACTAATTACTGTGATTACTAATTCCACCTACATTCTACAAATCAAAATACCTTATTTTGGTAATATCTATTGTATAAATTATTGTTGTTTTAAAAATGAAACACAAATAAAAAAATCAAATTTTAGAAAACATTCTTGTTTTCCCGTTTTTTTTAAATTTATTGCAAGTATTATGAATTATTTTCATAGTTATTTCTAATTTTAATAAGTAATATTTATACTAAATAGATACATCTTTTTACTAAAAATCACCCTCAACGTAGCAATTAAAAGCTGTTTTACTGTTTCAAAACACGAAATAAATTTTAAAAAACAATATTATTATTGATACTTTCTCATTTCTATTAGGAAACTTAATTATTTTATAAAATACGTTCAATACAAATTAAAACGACCATCTAGGTAGGTTCCAGTTATATACACAAAATAAATTAATAATACGTACGTTTTGTTTCTGTAAATGATAATGTTCAATGAATTTACAGGTAATATAATAATTTCCATAAATAGATTATATTAATTTGTATGCTTGATAATTAAAATAAGAAATATTATCGATTTTGAAAGCAAGCATTTCAGATTATTTTTATAAATCATTATTCTGTTAAAATTCAATAATTTATTTTACTTTTTTAAATAATAAATATATTACAGTTAAATCAAATTAAAAAAAAAATTATCACATCAGCTAGATATGACTCTTATCACTTATAAATTATAACAATTATGTATTTATTGTTGTACTATTATTATTATTTCTAGGATTAAAATCTTAAATTTATGTTCAAGTTGAAGTTACTCCAATGGGAGGCCTCTTCACTCTGCCACTTCTGTCTGTTTTGCTATCTTTTATCACTTAAGCTTATTATTCAATAATTGTAACAGATGGTGTAGTATAGAATTAAAAAAATTAAATAAATAAAAATAAGCTACCCTTATTATGAAATAAGCACAGCGATATCTATACTAAATATTTATTTTATGAATTTTAAAAACTAAACGTTTGTATTAGTCTTATCCTAGATATAACAAACAATATGCTTCAAAACGAATGTGGAGTGTTCAAAGGTTCTGAACTCATAAGCTAGAAACAACTAGTAGGTATATAACTATAGAATGAAAAAAAAAAGATCATACTATCTAAATAACGACTATTTGATTTTTCCATTTATTGTATTAAGAATTTTAAGGTTCACGATATATAACAGAGAGTAAAATACAATACAAAAAATGGACTGACAGAGAGTCAAAAAAGCAAAATATTAACATATGTGAAGATAACCATTTCAAGTAAAATATTATATTTATTATAAAATTACACAAAATTATTGAAGTAAAAATTTAGGTAATTTCAAAGTCAATAATTTAATACTTGGATACATTATAATTATAATACTGTATTTATAACTGCACTAAAAAAACAAACTGTTCAAAGGTAAATGATTCACCGGAACACATGTTTTATTGAAATGAGCGCGATTTTGCGGACGACTACGGCAACCGCTCGACTACTGCGGCAACGGTGCCAACCTTCCGTCGGTTGCGATCTTCCCACACTACGCGTAGTTGTCACACTGCGTCGTGACCGACATCGCTTCACGACAGGGCCGTCGTCGGTTTCTCGCCTGTATTTTATTAACGGTCGGAGTGTCCATTCCGCGATTCCGCCGTTTCCGGCGTTTCCGCTCATACGTGCATGTTGCGCCGGCCGTAAAACCTCGTGGTTAGCGTCTATTAAGCGCCGGGTTCTGTGCCGTTTCGCACCATTTTGTGTCGGTGTTGTGCAGCGGGTAAAACTTCGCGTCAGCACTAAATTATACGTTAACTTTAAATTAACGGTTTTTGTGCCGCTTCGCCCGTTTTGTACTGTTTTGCGCCACCCATAAAACCCATTGATATTAACTAATGGATAGGCCATATGTGCCTATTGTAATTTACAACATGTTATTCAGTGATGGCCAAACTACGGCTCGTGGGCCAACTACTCTGTCCCGTCATCATTTATTATCTGGCTTACGAAAGTATTCTATATTTTTACAATACAGCACCTTTGCACTTATTAGTGATTTACGTTAAGAAAAAAAATTCAAACAAAATATATAGGAAATATAATAGATTTTTCTTCTAACTTGATAAAAAAAAATTTGAATTGGATAAAAATCTAAAATCTTTTTTTATTCATACTACTTTTTTTTATTCTACTTAACCTTTTTTTATTCAAAATGAATTTTTAATTTAACTATATTTTCTATTTTTTTTTTTTTTATGTACTAACAATATAATTAATATAGTATAACATATCCTAGAATAAAAAATCTTCTACACTCAGAATCGTTTTTCGTATATCTACAATGATATTGTATCATTGAATTAAAATTTAATACAATCCATTACAGTAACCCACTTGTAACCTACTGTATAGCATAGCAACATCCATTTTTTACTTACCCGCTTATTTTATATCATTATTATATTAAAAATGGATCATTTTTTGTACATCCAACGCCAGTTTGAGTAAACGGAAATTAACCAAGTCAGATTGCAAAGGTGAACAGAACAATTTATGAACATTATATTGAAATATAATAAACACGGAAGAATCGAATGAAAACAATGTCATGTTACCTTTTGTTGCAAATCAACCGGAAAATTTAGGTACCGGTTTCAAACCGGTACGACCATTTGGGGGGGGGGGGGGGGGCAACGTGAAGTTGGCCCCCCTTAAACAAAAATTAATTGTGCTGAAAGTATTGAGTTGCAAATTATGAAACCAATGTTGCAAGTTGTTGCAAATCAGTTGCACATTTTTTGCATATTCTGTGTATATTCGATTACATGGGGGGACCAACTTCACGCACGTCAAATAACTTCTTATTAGGCAAAAAAGAAAGTTGCTTGCGCCCAGATTCAATTGTTTATTTTATTATTAACAATAATTATTGCCACATTAGCTGTCGGTGCTCACGCCGTTTCAGCCACCCTCCTACCCACCTTATTATATACCTAGTTCAACGGCCTATAATTGTCGCCGACCGATTCACACACACACAAGCACACACCGGTAAAACACGATTGCGTACGGTCTGTATCGACATACGCAATCGTGAACATTAAATGTTCACGATTGCGTACGATTTTTATCTGCAACTTTGAAGCACTGTTGCCATTTTCTTATACTTATTAAGAAACATATAGAGCGCGTGGCCCTAAAAATAAATTCTAATATGATTGACTTTGGAATTGTCCAAGATCGACCGGTCGATTGCGATCGACTGTTAAGCGCATACTCTATGCTAAGATGCATGTCGATTTCACTTAGGACAGTCTTGGTGGCGCAAAGTGAGTTTATTAAATTAAATAAATTAAAGTCAATAGTTAATCAATACATTTGGGTTATTTGTAGATTAATTCTGAAAAAGAACTTCGTTTGGCCTACACTAAAAACTCCGATTTGGGAAAATGGTTAAAACTTTTTTTTGGATTACCATTTTTACCTTTTCAAGATATCCAAAATGCGTTTGGTGAACTCATATCAATTTGTCCCGATTTAAATATTGGATGTTTGTTTTCTGACTATATTTTAAATACATACGTGGAGAATGGTTGTTTATTTCCACCAGAAATTTGGGCACAAGAGCCATCCGAAAATCCCCGGTAAATATTCAACTATATAATTGCTATAATAACTATTATTTTGTATTTATTTTTATCTTTTTTAAGTACGACAAATGGATCTGAAAGTTTTCATCGAACTTACAACGCTCAATTTCATAGCTCCCATCCTTCTGTTTATGTAGTTCTTTCAATTCTAAAAGAAACGCAAGTGGAAACATGTACGAAAATTCAATCAGTATTTAAAGGTCGGATTAAAAAAATGGAAAATGCTGATTTAATTCGTATAAAAGAAGCCATGAAAGAATATAACAAGTACAAAATTCATAGAAATATTATAACATATTTATCAAAAATTTGTTATTTAAGTTGTACCAAGGTATAACATTTTTTATTATATTATTTTTAATTATTTTATTTTGTATACTATAACATAATTGTCGAAAATTGAGATTTTTAAGTGGTTCCAAGTATAAAATTTTTTACTATATTTTTTTAACATTTTATTATTTTTAATTATTTTATTTTGTATACTATATTATAACATATTTGTCGAAAATTGAGATTTTTAAGTGGTACCAAGTATAACATTTTTTACTATATTATTTAAACATTTTATTATTTTTAATTATTTTATTTTGTATACTATATTATAACATATTTGTCGAAAATTGAGATTTTTAAGTGGTACCAAGTATAACATTTTTTACTATATTATTTAAACATTTTATTATTTTTAATTATTTTATTTTGTATACTATATTATAACATATTTGTCGAAAATTGAGATTTTTAAGTGGTACCATAGCTTAAGTCATAAAATTTAAATTTTACTGATCAAAAATAAAAACATAAATTTGGCAACGTTGCACAGTAAATCGTACGCAATCGTTTGACTTTTGGGGTAAATATTAAAGTTAATGGTTTAACGTACGCAATCGTGTTAACGTACGCAATCGTGTTCTCAAAAAGATACATCGTACGCAATCGTGTGGTACCCGCACACACATATTATCATCATTTATTTATATTATTGTTTTAATTTGTGTTTTAATTGTTATGTGAATTATATAATAGTAAGATTACGCGTGAGAAAGCGCAATCAGCCGCTGCCAAACCACCGTGAAAAATAGCACGGCCGCCGCAATTTTATGTCTTCCCGTACGTGCGCTAATCGCCGTTGGCCACTTATATTGTGCATTTCGTGGGCATGAATCGCCACTTATATACTATATAATGCGTGGCCGCGAATCGCCACTTTTATTAATTATATTTTGTTTGGGCGCTAATCGCCACCCTTTTTCTTATAATACTATAATATAGCGTGCGCTGATCGCCACTATAGGCACTAGTTATTTCTTATTATTTTGTATTGGCGTGAATCGCCACATTTTTTATTGTAATATTTTATATAGTGTGCGCTAATCGCCATTATTATTATATTGTCATTACTATTATATTGTTATTATTATTATATTGTGTGCGCGCTAATCGCGCCACCAATCATATTTTATACTTAGTATTGCAGTTTTGACGGCGCTAATCGTCTAATTTGTTCATTTATTTTTCGTGTATTATATTTTCAATTATTTCGTGTTTGTGTGTGTGCAATTATTTATATAGACTAGTTTAGGTAGCAGCTGGCCAGCCGAGCACCGACAAAATTGTGAGTTTTTACTTATATTATTATTATTATTTTATTGGTGTCATATGAACTATATTATCGGCTGTGCCAAACTAGCATTTTAAATTATATATATATTATTTTTACCTTTTTGGGCCAAAAGGGCCGTAATCGATTATTTTATTATATTATATTACCTATTATTACCAAATTGAGTAACCGTTTTACCAGTTACCTATCCGTTAGTTTTTAAGCACACACCCACACTTATAATATACATTTACACACACCACCACATATCACTCACAGGTCTTGCTCGGCGAACTTCCTGTTGAATGCTATACCTATACACACACGCACACAAACCTGTCTGTGGGTAATATGAGGTGCATTCGAAGTGCATTACGCAACCAGGCGCACGGCCTATTATTGCCCGTTCCTGGCGCAATTTAAAGTCTTACAACAAAATATGGTAGCTGACAAGTTACCCCAGTGAAAATCGGTTCTAACAACCTAATTAATAAACTTAAAAGACAACTTCAAAAACATAAAAATCAATCCCACCATAATTACATCTCTAATGGTACGGTGTCTAATGCGCGACAGTTACGGCCCCACCGCTTATTTGCGTTTTCTATTCACTGGTGTCTATCAATGGTTTGCTTTGGAAAGCTATCAAAAGAATCCTCACAAGACCTACAATCTTTTTTTCTCCCAGACCCAACTTGCCTACTGCCTATTTTTTTCCCGGGACTCAATTTAACGATTAATGGTCGATTGGGGCCCAATTTACTAATCTCGGCTGATTGTCAATAATTTAAAACGAGGATGCTTAGGGTAGGTCACTGTAGATAATAGGTATGCTACGACACCAATTTACAACTCATTTATCACTTATCAGTAAATTTGTCCGTGTAGCTTTTAGTAAACTATTGTAGCTATAATATACTCTATAATATGTCTTACGTATTAAATATTAATGTAGCTATTATAAGTACAGATAATAAATAAAAAAAATTGTGCAAATAAAATTAAAATAAAGTAATTCTAGAAAAGGCGAAGTAATAATATGTCAATAAACATAAAATACACTTACTTAAATTATCTGCGAAAAATATATAATATTCAATAGTTATTATAATAATACAATTAGCAACAATTCGTATTACATTTAGGTACAGATATTTTCAATGTGATGGACTCCTTAGATTTTCTCTAACGCTAGGTGATGAAAATATATAAATTCTGATGTGTGGGTATTGATGATAGATGGAGACTACGTTATAAAAAAACTATATAAGCATATTTGAAAGTATTGTAAAATACCCTTAATTTTGATTCTGAACGAAGTGATGAATGTATTGATTTTACAATGATGTGTGTTTTTTTTTTTTTGTGTGTCTGTGTACAGCATAACTAGTCGAAATAATGCTTCGATTTCAAACTTTGGGGGTGGTTTCCGATGTAAAATTGAAGATCCTTGGTGAATTATAGAGGTCAAAAGTAAACATTTTCCAACATTTTTCAAAAAAATCGAGAAAAACAAAAAAAAAATGACAGAAAAACGGGAATTTTTACGCAAAATCAGTTTTCGACCAAATCGATTTTTTTTATATGGTTGTAATTCAAAAACTAATCACTGTAAATACTTGAAATTTTCACAAAATGTTTATGGTAGTGCTATCTATATACAGTTGAATATTCAAAAAATTTTGACTTTTTTTGAGTTATTTATAGACCACTGAAATTTTCCACTTTTTTGAGAATTTTTTTTTGAAGTGTCGGTAAAAAAATGTTGGACTACCAAAAAAACTTGAAAATTTAATACAAGGTTCCTTATAAGTTGTTCTTATTGTAGCTAAAAAAAATTAAAAATCGTAAGTCACAATTTTATTTTATAAGCGTTTATAGTTCAAATTTTTACGAAATTTGTCGAAAACGCGAATATTTGCAAGTAATTTTGAAGTTGAAAAATCATAAAATTGTTTGTGTTTATAACGAAGGATTAGAAATACAACACTAAGTTTTCCATAAGTTTTCCTTCAAGTAGCTATAATGAAAACTCGAAGCATCGTTATAGGAACAATTTTAAATGCGTTTGAATTTTAAATTTTTACGAAAATAGCGTAACGATAACGATTTATCCAGAAACGATTTTAAATATTTGTTATTATTCCAAAAGTATAAGTCGTAGATATTTGAAAATTTTACCAGTTATTTAAATTTGCATTTTCTTTACATGACATAATTTTCAAAATATTTTGACTTTTTTTGAGATATTTATACACAAATGAAATTTTCAATTTTTCTGAAAATTTTTTTTTGAAGTGTCGATAAATTTTTTTTAATCCTATTAAAATACTTGCAAATTTAATACAAAGTTTCTCATAAGTTATTCTTATAGTGATTAAAAAATTATAAGAATACATTTGCACAATTTTTTTTTTATTAGCATTTGAAGTTCAAATATTGACAAAAATTCGTCAAAACCATGAATATTTTTTTTGTCTGTCATCACGTTTTGGGGCAGTAAAAGTGCTTAGATTTTTGACTTCAGTACCTCGTTCAACCAAAAAATCTAGTTGGTACTTTGGGGTCAAAAGTAAAAAATTATTAATATTTTTCTAAATAATCGGGATAAACAAACTAAAAATTAAGGGGAAAATAGGACATTTTACGTACAATCAATTTTCGACATTTCAAATCAATTTGATTTTTGATGTAACATTAAAACAAATGACCATTGATACATGAAATTTTCACCAAATGTTTATATAAATATATTCTATCCCCCATAAAATTTTCAAAAATGTTTGACTTAAGTTAAACTATTCATAGGTATATGCAATTTTCAATCATTATTAGTTTTTTTAAATTAATATCGATAAAAATTTATTTTCTGGGTAGAAAAGCTTGAAAATTTAATTCAATACTCTTAAGATATTGTTACAACAGCAGTTGAAAAATAAAAGAAATTCATAGTCACAATTTTTTTTTATAAGCATTCAAAGTTTGAATTTTGACAAAATACGTAAAAATCACAAAAATTCGCAAACTATTTTAAGCTATAAATTCATAAAAAATTTTCTTTTTAAATCTAGGATTTGAAAATTTAATACAAGATTCCTTATAAGTTTTTCAATCTTTATCACAAAAAAAATGTCCATTGTAAATTCAAATTACATTTTTATTAGCATTTGAGTTTCAAATGCGTCTTAATTGAAAAATAAAATATTTGTTTCAAAATAGAATATAGGACAATATTTAAATAACAATATATCCTAGATTGACAAATCATCTCCGTTCAGAATCGTTTTTCGTATACAATGATACATATCATTGCATTCAAATCTAACCTACCCTAGTCAGAGCTCCACCCCACCACCTAATGTACAGCAATTCGTAAGATACGCATTTAAAAGGTTATGTGATTTTAAATTTTGGTGAAATTCATCTTATTTTTTCTATTATATTATAATGTTGAAACATAAAAAATAGAGCAATAAAATTGATTTATCTATAAATGGAAATTGAAAATACCTAACCTAAAAGAAGAAAAATAATCATTTAATACCTAATATAAAAAATACAATTTTGAAATTTCACACAGGATAATGTTTTTGGTTTTTCTTTTATTCCTGTATACACAATCTGTTCCTCAAAAGTACGATATGAGTATTAGCTAAAATATAAACTAAAAACAAGAATAGTAGCCACCCATTGATGACCCTTTTAAATTAATTTTTTTAATTAACTTACCTATATATATATATATATAATATATACCTATACATATTTTTTTCCTTAGGTTAACATATCTATGTACCAGTTACGTTTTAACCGCCTTGGATGATTCCCGAAAGAACTTTTGTTGAGATAGTTTTAATTAGAGGGGATTGGAATGGAATGCAAGACGATTGTGGAATCATTTATAATAAGTTATTGCTTTTTCTTTTACGGTTTTAATTTTTAGGTCTGCGTGAAGAGTATTATTTGATACATATGAGAGGGAGTTTGTTAATTTCCTTAATGAAATATTTTGAAAGGCCAGAATATAATTTAAATTTGATTTTTAGCATTCCCACAAGGTTGGAGTCCATAGGTCCAAATGAGTATGATGAGGGGTTTATACATTAGTAGTATCATATTTAAATGTGTGTATTTATTATTAATCAGTAAAGTTTTAAGCATACGAAGTAATATAAAAAATAAAACATAAGTTAACGTACTTATAATAGCTAAACAAAAATAAAGTAAAATTAGTATAGAAAATAGTATTTAAAAAAAAATTCAAGTCAAAAGTATCTTTAAATAATTGTAAAAAAAAAAATAATAATAATAATTAGAGAGAGTATCCATACTCCATGCAACATTGGTACATGTTTATGTCTTGGGAATACTGATTACAGTCGTAAGAAGTAAATAATATTAAGAAGTTAATATAAAATTAATAATCATTAATTATTATTGTTACGCTTAAAATTACGTTTATGCTTAAATATGAAAAATAATGTGACAATTAATGCAAAATGTCATTAATTTTTATTAGTATTATTCTAATTTACATTTTATTATTATTGACTGCAATAGTTCATTTATTTATTTATTTATTGACTGTATTATTATTATTATTATTATTATTATTATTATTATTATTATTATTATTGACAGTATGAAGAATTTATTAATTTTACAAAGATTGTTAAAAAATTGTAAAATTGTCTATAATATATAAGAATTAATTTGTAAACAAAGGCCAATTGTAAACTATTTTGTGAATATTATGATAACGTATATAATTCATAGTTGTGTCACGTTGATTGATCTGCATACCTGTTAAGCCGAATCCAGTTACGGTTCATAACATGCCTCACGGACTCAACACAATGACGTAATGGTAACGAGATCGGTGTCGCATTAATTTATAGAATGTCCCCAACCATAAGACATGTATATGTCAATAAAAGTGCAACGGATTTGATTGTTTTAACTTAAGTATCCTGTTTTTGTATTATGTCGATGACAATAGTGAAAATATCAATAATTCGTATTAAAGTTATTATACTATGGAAAAGTTATACAATACAATAAAAGCCATACAATTACAAACCTTCTAATTGCTCTAGATAAAAAAAAAAACAAATAAGTGTGGTTCAGTTTTTATTTTAATATTAATTAGACTATCACTTATTAAACTATGGAAAAAATATAAACATTAAACATACCATTGGTACCTACAAAAAGTTAAAAATAATATTTAGTTGACATCATAACAATAATGCACAGCAACAAATATATTTATTTATGATTATGTTGAGGTTGCGATCAATAAATCAAAAATATCCTAATATGAACAATGATAAACTTATGTAATAACTTTTTGAAATAATTTTAATTTTAGTTACTTATTAATATAATTAGTATTACTATCGTGTATCCAAACATTCCAAACAATCGACATAGAAAATTATAGTATTGTTATCCTAAATTTAAATTTTTCAAGATTTTGAAACTATTTTATAATGTAATTTAACAACTAACAACGGTCTAAGATAACATTGTTTGAAACGTGTTAAGGCTCTAATCGCAATGATATTATTTTATTTGGTGTTATATCATTTATATTATTGTAAAATTATTGTGCGCTCAACTATGAATTTATCGCTTATCGGTTACCTTTGTAATTCGTTTTTAGTCGCGATTGTAACTCCGTATAAAGTACACTGCGCCAATGCGAGCGACTCCAAAATATTACATTTATAATACAAATAGTTATTATACTTAAAAGTGCGTTAACTCATTTATTTAAAATACAGTACACATCAATTCGAAACAAAACGTATAAGAAACTTTAAAGATTATCTGATATCCTATATTATAAACCATTTTGTTTTGTTTTAGAAATTAATTTTATTTTCCAATATTTTGTTTATTTTGTCGAGCTTAGTAACTATTATTATGTTGCTTTGCAAATTATACAACAATCAGCATTTCCTGCTTTGTCTAGGAGTTGCAAGTAGATTCCTTCACCCTCCTTATGTTTTTAGGAGCTCCCCACATGATACCTTCAACCATAATAAGTGTTAATAATGAACTTGAAACTAAATTTTGGAAATATTCAGAAATACTCTGAAAGCAAATAGAATTCTTTCAACACGGCTAAGAACAATATCAGACATTACAATAACAGTAAAAAAAATAACCTACGACAATGTCAATATGTCAGAAATAGCAACTCAACCAATGGCAATTACCAGCTAACCTATACACTATACAGGGTGATTCTTTTAAGTGGGTACACTAATTATCTCGAAAAGTATTTACTTTTTTCAAAATATTTTTTTACATGGTTTTAATTTGTTAAAAACCGACGTTTTTATTAAAAAATTATATTTTTTATCCTTATCATTTTTTAAGTTTTTTACTTTTTTGAACGACAACATAGAGTTTTAATTTCATATTTCAAAGCAGAATATTTTTGATTTTGAGTATTTTGATTCATAAAAATCGAATTTAGGACTAGTAGTTTTTGAGTGATAAGTATTTCATACGATTTAATCAGCAAAAACAATGAAAAACGTACCCATATCAACTAAAAAACAAATAGAACAAACTAATTAAAATAAAAGGTGCATTTGTTTTTACATTAATACAATACTCTTTGTATCAAAAACAGATTTTTAGTGAATACTATAATATGTAAGTGTTCATTTTAAATGTTTAAATTAATGGAATTAATTGTAAAATATTTAAATGTGTTTTCATTTTATAGACTTAATACTTTAAAAGTTTTAATATTAAATAGTCTTTGGAAATTTATGATTGTACTTTCATTAGGGAAGTTTAAAATATTATACAGATTATAATAAATAATTTGGTGGTAAGACTGGTAATTTATATTACCCCATTATGTATAACAAAAGCCAATAATCTATGTTGTTGTGGCTTATTAAAATAAAAAATAGACTGGTAATTATATACATTATTAACTAGAGAAATGTGTATACGACAACAATAATATATTATAATATATTATTATGATACTTAAAATTGGATTAATTATTAAGTTACATATACAAACCACTTGGATCATCATTATAAAAATCACTTGTTATATCTGAAATTTCATTGTTCTAGTATTAAAATACTTAGTATAGGTATACAAAAACCTACTACATATCATTATTCAATATCACTTTTTTGTATAACTTTTCCCTGTTACCATAGAAACTCAGTACATTCCCATAAATACAGTATAGGAACTAAGATACTTATGCAATAAAAGTGAGGTAGGTTATATAAATATACTAGTAGCTTTAAAAAGTTAAATAGGTTGGCATGGAGGTACTGATTTGCTATAAATTAGGTTTCATGTGGGTCATTGTAAGAGATTATAATTTATTTTACTATTAGTGGAACAGTAGGTTTAACTAAATTTTTCTGAAAACAAATCATTTGATATATTTTAAATGTTTCAGACACCCTCCAATAATATTATTAAATAACTAAAATTTTTATTTTCTGGATAAAGTATAAATTTCTTATTTTTAACTACATAATTTAAACGGTTTACAAATTTTCGTGAGTTAGATTAATTTTGCCAAAAATTAAACTTAAATGCTTATAAAAGTTTTTATCTAGGTATCTATGACAATTTCAAACTGATGTTAACTCTCGAAGAATCTTGAATTCAATTTTAAAATTGCTTAACATTGTGAACATGTTTTTATCGATGTTTGTAGACATTTTTTTTTTAAATCAAAACTTTTGTATGCTTAAAAATAGTTCAAAAAGAGTCAGTTGTAAGTTTTATTGTGTATACAAAACTCTAACGGTGAGAAATTAAAGTTTCTGTGGTTATTTGTTTTTAATTTATTACAACAAAATAAGATGATCGTTGCTTGAGAAACCATTAGATTACAAAAGTTAATGTTAAAATATACCACTAAGATTTTAAATTTAGTCAGTCATAAAAACTAAGGCCAAAAAAACAAAAGCAATTTTGCTAATTGATTTTGGGTAAAAATTCAAATTTTTCACGAAGAGTTAAAAAAATATCTGGAGATTTCCAATTTTGACTTCTTGAATGAATCACTAAGGAAATTGATAAATTTTCCCACACGAAATGTTAATAAAAAATATTGAAGCATTAATTTAGCTACTTATTGGGTAAAAAATGGAATATTTTAGTGTCATAAATTAGTTTGTAAAAAAATACTACTAAAATAAATTCTTATAATAAATAAATGTATAAAAATTTTTCACTGTTGTGCCCTAATAACCAAGTCTTATGTAAAAGTAAAATAGTTTAAATTTTTCGTTAAGATCACAAAATCGACAATTATATTTTTGACTAATATACTTCCAAAATAGGATATATCATCAATAAAATTGAATTATGTGTTAATGACAATAATTGACTTACCACTATATCCACTAAATTGTGTTATAAGTTCTATTTCATTTTAAAATTATAAAAAAACTATGCATTAGTAACACAAACAATTGATTTTTTTAATGATTCTTCATTTATCTATATCCATCCAATCATTTATTATATTATAAATATATTTTATAACATTTTATAATTTTATTGGATTAGTAGTGTTCAGATTACAAACCCGTGTAGTTCGATCTTATCTTATATGCACTATGCAGACACTTATCAAGAAGTTTTTTTTTTTGTTAAAATTTAAGTGTCAATCGCCGCATTTTTTATAATTTACGGCCTTGACTCGTATAATAGTAATGGCAGTGTCAGTATTATTATTAGTAGCTACCTATAAAGTATTATTATTTATTATATTATTATACGTATGCGCCAATCGCAATGGTTGTTTCGTATTATAATCATGTATACCTATATATTATATATATATATATATATATTTATATATTATTTTTTTTATATATATAGTATAACCATTACATTCCGACACTATATAATTACAGATGTATAAATTACTGTGAATTGTATAAATACCATAAACTATCTAATGTATTATATCCAAGTGTGGGCACAATTAGTGGTGCGATACGAAATTATATCGGACTATTATTTTCTGTTCCCTTCTCTAACAGACTTTGTATAATATAATATGATTGATTTGATATTGGTAATTGTTAGCTATAAACGATTTTATAAAAAATAATAAGAAGTCTCAAATGCTTTCCGCTTTTGTGAATTTATTCGACGTTCGAGGAAGGGTCTTGAAAACTTATTCTCGAAAGACCATTTCACGAAATAAAAATCCTGATTACATTTTCCCGAAGAACTTTTTTAAGTAGCTACCTATATGGCTAATGAAATATTTAAAAATACAAAAATTTTATGCATTGGTATATTACATGCTTTTATACTTGTTGGCTCGCGTTCAGCCTTCTAGTTTGATAAAAGAAAATGCCTTCACGGCCTAAAAGAATTTGTTTAATATTTGAGAGAAGGTATATTAATAAATAGTGCGTTGTGTTGGTATTGTCATTTATTTTACATATGAATCATTTAAATGCAATGTGACATTTTATTACTAGGTAGTTAGGCACGTCGGCTCTAACACAAAAAAACAAAACTCACCTGTGGTATATTAGGTGGCGGATTTCATCCCACGCGAATCGTGCCGGGGACGTAAGTAAAAACAATAATAATTACAACCGCACACGAGCGACCACCTAGCCATACCACAACGAAGAACTCACAGTAAACACGAGGTTTGCTGCTGCGTACAGAACAAACACAAGACAAAACCACGTTATTTTCAATAATTCTGGTGAACAATGAACATCCTAAAAGGGGACAAAAACAATTAGATTGGCAATAATATTGCGCGAACGATACTCACCAGAATCGAATCACAAGTAACACAAAAAAATAAAACGTGGTTTAGCAGCAGAAGACGAACGAAAAAAACCAAAACGTAGAAAAATTGGCAAAACAATAAAAATAATTTTATCACAGTAACAATAGATACACACTGGGCGGTCAGCACATGACAGCTGATACTATCGTAAACCGCGCAGCAGTGACTCGTGATAAGACCGCTACGGAACACAACAAACATACGAGTAACTACATGAAGAAATTGCCATATTGGCTCCAACATTCTCCCCCCTTTGAAAGGACCCAGGCCTTACAAAAGTAGGCGAGATACATTAAACATGGAATATTGAACATAGAATATTTAACAGATACTAATACAACTGCAGTGTTGAACAGTGATAAAAACATAATAAGCAATATGATGCTTTTACAAAAATACATTTTAATAAACGATGAGTGAAGACTGAAAAGTGGTTAGGCTGCATCCTATTCCTCTTTGATGCTGGGCAGCACTGAAATTTTAGATGTTGGACGCTGGAACTCCCTACCAGCTGAGTTAGTGTCAGTGACCACACGAACGATTCTATCATCTCCAGGATGAACCTTGGTAATTCTAACCATTTTCCACTTGAGAGATGGTCTTGATCTTGAAGCTTAAATCTTGACCAGCTCCCACCTTTTTACTCTATTAAGCGGTATTCCAGTACTCCAGTACTGTCAGGTTCAGCGGGTATGTTAAACTTCCTCCGACTAAAAAATGGCCCGGTGTCAATGCATTGAGATCGGATGGATCATCTGACATTGGAGATATTGGACGAGAGTTCAATACAGCTTCTACTCGGCAAAGCAAGATATTCATTTCTTCATATGTGAGAAGGCCCATTGCAGTTACCTTCAGCAAATGTCTTTTGGCAGATATTACAGCCGCCTCCCAGAGACCACCAAAGTGGGGTGCGGAGGGTGGTATGAAGTGCATTGAATCTTGAGATCTGAGAGAATGACTTATGGGTCTCGTATGAACGGCAGTCTTACTACAAAGCGACCAAGATCGTCACGAAACACGTTACATTTAAAATGATCTTCAGCCTTAGCCTCAAGTGAAAGGTTATTCGAGCATGACTGAGCAATAAGAGCTATAGCTGATTGATTGCAATGACGTAGAACTAAACTTGTTGACTGCGGTGGCAAATTATTGATTTGAACTCATCCAGTGAAAACCCAACCAAAATTGGTGTTGTAAAATGTAACAAGCGGACTAACCTTCATACTTTCACCAACAAGCACTTCAAAGAATATTTCTGCCCAAGTAAGATAACAATTGAAGCTGATTCGCTGAAATGAGGGTCAGCTAGTCGGCTACTAACAGTATGTGGAATATGCATGGGTTTTATGTTCATACGGTGGGTAGGCAAACTGTTTGTAATTGAATCAATTATATGGAAGTTCATGAATGCTTCAAAGTTATGAAGTCTTGAACTCACTGTAGTACTTATCATAGAGCCAGTTTTTGCAGTTATAGATCCGATTCCCGCTATCGATAGCGAGCTTCTAACAACACTAATGTTTAATCTTTATGCACACTCTTTGGTTATTAAACAGACTTGAGACCCTGAGTCTATGATTGCACGACACTGAACTTGTTGCCCAACTGCATTTGTTAAATTGGCCAGATCAGTAGCTAATATTATTTGCTTCATTGCAGCAGAATTGTTGCTGCCTTGTTCAACGTATGTTACAACCGATTGTTTCTGTGCCGATGATGACTGTTCATTCGCTGAAGCAGGAGGGTTGTATGGAGTATCACTGTGCAACTTAGTGTTGTGCCGTTTTCCACATTTATTGCAATTACCGCCATGACACTGACGGACTTGATGGCCAGGATATAGGCAATTGTAATTCAGCCTGTTTTTGTACACTAAATCCTGGCGTTCAGACAAAGGCATTTTACTAAAACTTTCACACACTGATAACCGATGTTGCTCTGGACATTCTATACATTGTTTTTCTTTACAGGGAACACTATTGGATTGTTTGGTGAACAGTACCCTTTTTTGCAATGGATGAACACCAGTAGATGACTGTTTGGGCTGAGTTGACTGGTTACCTACTTCACCGACCTCATATGCAGACACACGGTTAGCTAAGAATTTTTCCAGATTGGTAAATTTAGGAAGATCCTTGGTTTTTTGTAATAGCTGCCATTCTCCTACAGTGGTTGAATCTAGTCTACAGCACAACAATGTCACCCACAACAACGATACCCACCTTTATAATTTTTTAAGTTTTTACTTTTTTGAATGACAACATAGAGTTTTAATTTCATATTCCAAAACAGAAAATTTTTCTAAGTATTTTGATTCATACAAATTGAATTTAGAACGAGTAGTTTATGAGTTATGAGTATTAAAAGTTTAGATTGGCAGAGTGGAGTGGTACGGGGCTACCCACCAAAATGTTTGTCCACTACTCCGCTTGTCTAAACTTTAAATACTTAACTGCTCGTCCTAAATTCGATTTTTATGAATAAAAATACTTAGAAAAATATTCTGTTTTGGAATATGAAATTAAAACTCTATGTTGTCATTCAAAAAAGTAAAAACTTAAAAAATTGTAAGGATAAAAAATATTTAAAAATATAATTTTTTAATAAAAACGTTGGTTTTTTAACAACTTGAAACCATGTAAAAAAATATTTTCAAAATCAGTAATTTTTGAAATAATGAGTGTTCAATGATAAAAGAATCACCCGTTATATAATGTGTAGCCCACAATCCGCATCGCCTTTGCTCACTCTGAGCCCTTATAGCCGTCACTGGTGTAACGAACATTATTATGACATAATATAATACGTTGGTATTCCTTATCGCAGAATATACTGCACGGGTCGTCAAGAATGGTTTGATTGAGCAAGCAGCCCCTTATGACCGGTCTGACCCGTGCTCTACATAATACATAGATCTGGCCGATACAGTCGGCGGGAAGTGGGTAGCTCACCTGTACGCCTCCCGACGTCAAACGTGCCCGCATTGCAGCGTTTTTTCGCGACGATCGACCAGTTAGAGTGCTGACCGACTGTATTCCGAATCTCATGCTATTATGCAACGTATTTTGGCCAACGGCCCCAAAATTAACACACATAAAAAGAAAAATACTTCGCGATGCGCGAACAATAGGTACTATATAGTATATATATATATATTATACAAGATTATAGATTCAGGCGTTTCCAACGATTAGTTGTGTTTGCAGTGAACCATTCGTGTGTGTTTGTCATTTACATTTGTGTTGAAAATTCGTTCAATTATTGATTTAAATAGACATATTATGCATACTGATGAAACTTGTGTGAATTTTTTTACACAAAAAGAGATGTAATTCCTAAATAAGAATTTTGTAAAAAAATTAATGATGTAGATAATGAAGTGTGTGTAATGGCGTTCTCAAGGGATGTTACGAAAACAGTCGCAAACGAAATTACTATTGGCAACTTGTAAAAACAAAATATTTACGTAGCCAAACATGGGGTCATCAAACTTACCAGTTTATTCGTAAAAATACACCGTTTTTTCAACTTTTGTCAGACTGATATAATCTTTGCCGTTATATTTGTGTTGACCAATATAAAAAACGTACAAAAATGGGTGATGTAGGAGTCATACGCCTAGTGGATAATATTATAATAACGAATTTTTATTTCAATACAAACGGAAGTCCAAATATTAATATTATACTGTACAATAAAATGTGTAACGAGACAAAAGTACCTAATTACATTTTCTCATATTAACGTGATGTATATTCAATATTATGGATTACTCGCACGGTGGTATAATAGCAACGCGGAGAATCTGTTATATCACCGCGCACCGACGCGCCGCTGGTCGACCGACAAGTTAAAGTTAAAGACCGAAAAGTTACTATTTGTTGTATAGTGCCCGGCGATAAGCGCCAAACACATACAACAGATGGCGTGCACCATGCACCGTGTTACGGACTGCGAACCGACGTGAGCCAATATTAATTAATGACTTTCAGTTAACTGATATGCACAAACGGCAATGAAAATACGAAGCGCGTCATCAGGAGAAGCTGACCACGACGAACACGCGCCAGCAGCAGCAGCAACAGTTTAGACCATCGAATACCACCAATTGGTGAGCAGCCACGATCGTCATTTCTGTTCACGGCGGCAACCGCGATGGTCAGTAAACGGGCCCCGATATTTAATTATACACAGTTTTTTCGTATACGACTTTCCCTCTGTGGCTGGCATACCGTGCTCGGATATGGTCAAAACCACCACGTCAAACGAGACGACACGAATTATCAACTTGTCCTTTCTGACGGTACAGCATAATCCGATATTGTTAATGTCGCGCACACGCCCATGTTCGATATTGTGATTGTAATATTGCAAAGCACCTACTCGCCACCGGTAATAATAAACATCGGGAAACGTAGATAGCATATAACACGTCATTTTATACTGAAACACACCTTCTCCGTTATTTCAAACCAAGTGTCGATATTTTACCGAATCTCATCTTATATCTAATTTAATAATTCACAATATAATATCACAGATTATATATAACTTTAATAATTTTATATAATCTGTGATAATACATCAACCTTTTAAATGTTTTTAATACGTAAATATTCAAAATATCATAAATATTTTAAAATAGATACGATTTGCTTATTAATTAATTAAATTAATAACTTACCAATGCAATGTTCTAAAAATAAAACAATAAATTTTTATCAGTCCTTATTTTATTGACTACAAATTATCATGAAATAGTTTTCACATAATAATTTACTATACAAAAATGTAACCATTCTATACGATTGTTTTGTATACCTAGATTAGTTTTTCATTTGTTAAACAATTATATAAATAATGTTCTTAGCCTGAATTTACAAACCATTGATGATAATATTATCAACACTATATTTTTTTCTAGAACTAATTTAATCATAGGTAATATGTACATTGATAAATTATTACATACGTTGCCACTCTGTAATTTCTGAAGTAACTGGCATAACCCAAACTGCAATATTTAAAATAACTGTAAGCACTATACTTTCATTACGCTTAAAAAAAATCATTTTTATTTAATATGAGAAAATAATAATGCGAACGTTGGACAATAAATTAAATTATAATAACGTCTACTATTTCTCGGTTCCTTTTATAAACGATCTGCTCCTAATCCATATGCCCTTTACAGTTTGCACAAAACAAATATTATGTTCACCATAAGTTCTTTATTTATTTAGTATGCACAAGAAGAATATTATTTTTCGTTTCTCAAAGAACGTAATACCTACTTATTATTAACAAATAACAAATATAATTTTAAAAGATTATTCGTTGATATACGTTATTGAATACGTACCTATTCAATATTCTTGAAATTTGCTCATCAGTCGTTCATGAAATCATAAACATTAGATAACTAGTTTTTGTTCATTTTGCTTGCAATAAACTAATGAATAATTTTCAAACCTAGTATATTCATATGAAAAAATATATGAATTTATAACAATAAAATAAATATTATATATCTATTATTATACTATATTGGTATTTTCTAATTTTTCAAATTGCGTATACACATATTATGAGGTTTTGCTCCGAGTTCTGGGATCTTTCCGTAAGTTTGACATTTAGATTTTCTCGGTATATTTCGACTCTTCCTTGACCCTTAGTTTTCTCTATTTCCAGGCATATTTTACCTTTTAGTTTTTTCTGGTTCTTACTATTAGCCAGTTTGATATTTAATAATGCTATAATGATCAGGTAATGGCCTGTTTCCATCTGCTCCTCTATAGCTTCTAACTTGTCTAATACTAGTTCTGTATCTTTAAACTATAATAATATGGCCAATCTAGCTTGAATCTTCCGTCTGGAGATACCTAGGTTTGTTTTTGATTTTTTTACGTCGAAACCGTGTACTACTTATTACTAATCCTTTAGTTGAGGCGAAGCTAATTTATTAGTCTCAGTCCATTATCATTGCTTTCACTGTGCATACTTTCCTTTCCTATAATGTGTCTAAAAGCGTGTTCACCTCCTATTTGGATTATTTGATCGCCAACTAAGATTCTTACGTAGTTTTTGGGTATCAAATTATGTACTCTTTCTAGGTTATCGTAAGAGGAGCCTTTATAATCATTGTTGGCCGTTTCTGTTGGTGCATAACAATTGATTATCGCTTTATTAAAGGGCTTACCATCTATTATTAAATAGCATAATTGATAATCAAGTGCTTCGAATTTCTTTACTATAAAAAACTCTTTTACTATAAAATCCACTCCTAACTCATGACTTCCAATTAACGGTTCCACTATAGAAGACTGGCATGTTATCTAATTTAAGATTTCCAGATCCTGGCCATCTCACTTCTTGGAAATCAACTAAATCCACATTCTATTCTTTAATTACACGAGTGATGCATTTTAGAGCCTCTGGCTTGTACAGAAATCTTATGTTCCGTGTTCCAAATCGAAATACTCTAAATTTTCCATTTTTAGTTTCCCAAACTATCTGTTGTTTTCTTAGGCATAGCAGTAGTAGGTTTCATTACAATGCTTTTTACTGGAACGGGTCGTTAGCCCGCCGCCAAACCCCCAACCTGGAGGAACCGGCTGAGCCAACCAGTTAAGGTCATTTCAGAGCTCGGGTACCCGAGTCCGCCAAACCCGTAGTACTAATTACTTAGCACCCCTGAGGAAATAAAATTATATTCGTAACTCATATTATTTAAGCAGTTTACACGTATATATTTTGAAGTCATGTGTCACTTATTTATGTAAATACAATCAAGCGAAATATAAGAATATGAGCTATAAAAAAAATAGGTAACATGAAAAATTTGATTGATCACTTCGTCTTTTATTTATATTTCTATGTTTTTGTTTATTAATGATTGTTACGTTTCAAATATCTGTACCAATTGCATTTTAAGCGACGAGGAGGGTTTTCTGTGTGCACTTAAATCCACTAATTTTAATTTTTAATTGTTATAAATGTGAAATTCACCAAAAAATATTGTTTCAGAAAATGAAATAAAAAATAATATACATACCTAAACACTATATTATTTATTCAGTAAAAACAAACGCATGTGGTAGAGGCTACAGTAATTTTAAACAGATGTTTAATCGTTGTAATACGTGGCATAATATAGTAGGTTGAATTAATTTTTGCCGAAAAATGCATGCATTAGAAAAATTCATTGCGTGTCGTATTTAAAATTTAATGATTTAATAATAATAATATTTATTGGTCGAAAAGAAAAATACAATTTCAATAAGTGATCAATGATTATATGTATATATATATCAATATATCATGATTAGATATAGTGTGAATTTCAAATTTCTAGAACTATACGTTTTTGAATTACAACAAAATAAGAATATATAGGTAGGTACAGGAAAAATTGAGTGAATATCTAATGTTGCAATTTAAATGCTCATAAAAATGCAATTTGACTTTCCGGTAGACATTTTTTATCTAATACAAGTAGACGAAGTCTTGAAAATTCTTGTATTGAATTTTCAAAAAAAAATTGTGGCCATGTGTTTTTAATAGTTTTTAACTACCGTTGTGTCAATATATCCCCTCATAAACTAAAAAGAAAATAGTTTTCGATAAAGGGTTTTACATACGAGTACATACATGAAGAATTAGGAAATGTCATTCATTAGTATCAGTGGCTTGGACGACGCAATGATCGCACCCCCTACTAAAATTAATGAAAAGAAGAAAATTTATTGTATATTCTTAATTGTAATTAAGTTTATAATCCATTTGTCGATTGCGAACATTAAATTTGTTTTTCTCACGTTACTAGGAGTATACGTGTGCGTATGCACACACGAGAGGTGTTAGGCGACGTCCAAGCGATTCTTTATACGTACCTACATTATAAGCAATATAAGCGGAGGCACTGCAATTGTGTGCGTGTGTGTAGTATAGTGTACATTTTTACTGTGTTTTTATATATGCACTTTTGACAGCTGGCATCGTCCTGTTATTAGATATTTTATATAATAATTTTTTTATATTTAAATTGACAATTTGTTAAACCTATAATTAGGGATATTATATTTTAAATTTGCAACCCCCCTCCCCCCCAGCACACAGGAGCCGAAAATAATTAGTATATTGAAAAAACTCTAAAAACAAAAATTTTACTAAATTAATTATTAAAGAAAAAAATGAGTGTGGTATGCTTGTTAAATCACTCTGTATATCTTATAGATATTAGTTATATATTATTGTAATGCCAGTTATACATAAGATATTTAATACGAAATTCGGCCCATACATGGAAACTTATTTTTTAGTTTAATATAGAAACAATTTAAATTTAATCACATTAAGTCATATTAATATTAATGAATCATAATAAATTACATTTTGAGATTTCAATTACTCAGTAACTATTATAATATATTTATGGAAAATTCATTTTTGATAGTTCCGTACCCATAAAATTTACACGAATAAATATTAATTAAAATTGCACGTTCAATACTTACTTCTAGGTGATATATTAATATATCAAGATTTTATTGAATTTAAATTACAATGCGATTGAAATTTACTGGACTAGATAGGTATCTACATATTACATATTTTATATTCAATTAACTTAAATTTTTTTTTTTATAATGAATCAATCGTTCATTACAATATTCCAAAACCCAAGTAGGTAGGTACCTACTTAAATTTTTACATAGGTACGTGGCATTTTTATTTTTGTTCTGTTACCTGTTCATACCTTTACGTACTTAAATATAATAATTCGCCATTTCCATCATAGTGATGACATCTTATAGTATGGCTCACTGATCATAAAATAATCGACTCAACTAATTCGTGGCGACCATAAAGATTTTTGACATAAATAATCGTGTTATTGTCGCATTAATAATATGTTGTGCGTACAAAAGTCTACTTAGAATATTGCAGACGAAACCTTATCGCTATATTATTGCCATCGTTATGATATTTGTGTGTTTTAATATTTTATACCAGTTTTGTAGCGAAATCATTGTAGTCTGACGTCAGTTTCCTGGAAACTTGTAATGTTGGACGTTATGACAGTACTTATCATTAAGTTTCAGTACCGACGGTAGGAGGAAGGGCGTCTGAAATCCAAAATGACCCTCGCAAACGGCACGCAGTAAATGTATAATGGAAGTTGTGGACGCAGCAGGTGTATATACAGTGTGAAACAGAAAGATATTCGGTGATTAAATGCTTCATTTGTCATATACTTCTGTTACACTCTGTATACTATAGGTATGTCGTATGTATATGTATACAAATAGAGGTGTGTGCAGAGCAGCGGTTCTCAAATTTTTATTCATCACGACACACTTTGGATAAATAATATTATCTACTTTTAAAATATAAGTGGTTTAGAACAGGGAAATATAAATGTAGTAAATAAAATAATACGTATATGATGTCGGATATTATTTTCGTTATTATAGGTAGTAATATATATTTTTTATAATATACATAATATACAGCGGGTAACCAGGCACGGAACTAGACATTGTTCTATAAGGGGGCCAATATTTTTTGGCCCCTTTCTGTTTTTTGTACCTAATACCACTCCTCTCCTTATCAGACAATATCTATAAAAATAATACTACATTTCACAATGTATTGTCTGTATTAGTTAAGCATTATATTTTTATTATTTATTAATATAGGTATGCAATATACATCTTAAAAAAATATATTAGGACAAGTCGTCTATTTCTATGGTTCTCATATCATTTTGTTAGGCATGTTTATTTTATTATACGATTACCGTATTGGTTCACTATTGTCTATAAGTATTAAAATATATAGTATTGTCTGTAGTTGTGTTTATCAAAATGTGCGTTCGATACCCGTATTTGGAATTCTAGTTTTCAATTTATTAATAGACGTATTATTGTCTATCTTGTATTATTGACAAATATTTATAAAACCTCGGAATTTAATTTTTGTTATACGATCGTCAACTTTACTATATTATGGAGTACCATATAGATATAATAATATAATATACATTTAGGATTTAACCGGCTTGGGACAATTATATTACATACCATAATAATATTTAAAAATAAAAATCAAGGGAGCCAGCACGGGGCCACTGATATTTCTTAGGGGGGAAGGCCCACAAAGCCCCCCCCCCCTTGGCGACGTGCCTGCGCGTAACACACGATAGAGTTATAATAAATCATTATAATCATGATGCAATTTATAGATCATATAAGTATAAGCAATTTAGATAGCGAAAATATTTCTTTGTTCTTTTTTTACCGGTCTAACATGGAGCTGTACGCATCTGCTATAATTTCGTTGCAATATATATAGCATAAACTACGTAGTACATAAATCAAAATAAATGAAATTATATTTTTGCCAAAAATAATTTTTTGCTTTTTTAGCTACATTTAATTAGTGATATTGTTTTATAAGACAAGTATTGTCTTTTATGTCAAATGATAAATTTTTTCAAACAATTCTGTTCTAAACGATTGATAAAATATTTTCAAAATCATTCAAATATTTTAAAATATTTCAATGATTATAATTAGGCACATCATGATATAAGCCAACAACAAAATGTTATTTAATTTTTTTCAATATTTTTCAATATAACTTAAATATTTTATAATTCAATACTTTTAAGTTACTGTAAGACTTGCTGACAATAGGTAATATAGTGATATTTATATCATGCTAATAACAAAAAAAAAATCAATATATCTCAAAATATTTTTATTTTTTTAAATTGATATGTACCGATTTGTATTGCTCGTTTATTTTTTTCAAGTTCCTTTAGTTTTATAGAGCTTCATCATAACAAAAAAATCTTAACAACCACGACTATATATTTTAATTATTGCATTAATATGTATAGAAAATACAGTTATTTAAACATGAAATTTGGTTGAAACCAATTCGAATATCATCCTCAACTAGCTATAATATTAAAGATCACCCGGTAATCAATTCGGTAATTGTATAAATAAGGTCAGTTTAGGGATCCAACTCTTATAGACTTCAGATTCGGTATTAAATATAAATATATCAATAGCCACTTAAGTGTGAAATAACCACGAGGGAGGTGTGTTGCACCAACCTATCGAGTTTCCTTGGTCCCCCATTCATTACGTTACATATTGACAAAAATAGACACTCTTCGATGTCGAAGAAGAAAATATCGGAAAAAACGACAAAGCACGAAGTTTAATACATATTTTATTATCAGTCCGAGTTTATTATCATGTAATACACTTACCACGATTGTATATTATTTTGTAAGACCCTTATAGGTAGTCCGAGAATGTGATAAATGAGCAAATTATATTGCATATAAATTCGGCAATCGCTAGAAAATGTGTGTGGCCGAAAATCTGCGACGTATATACAACTAAAGTGCCGCTTACAATGATAAGACTGCGGTAAGTAAATCAACACAATCGTGCCGTTTAACGTACGTTGAACGTCTGTCGTTTTTTTTTTTTTTTAGTTTTCTCGATCATCCCTATTCCCTTTAGCCCATACAGAATGGCTAGCGAGAGGGAAAAGAGCAGGACAAAGAGAATAAGAGAGAGAAACGGAAAAACAGAAGAAAGATATTAAGAACTGGTACACCATCGAAGAAAATCGGAAAAAAAATCAAAAACTATTTCGAAATTGAAAAGGTTTTGTAGCGTAAGCGTATTTGGCGGCGATGAAGGTAGTGATGAACAATAAGAACCGGAGTCCGGAATGACTCTAATAAATGATAAGAATCGCGAAAAGGACAAAACACGATTTATTCGATCTGACGAGTCGGAAGTCTGTTTTCATGGAAACGTTATTTCTTTTTCATTCATAGGTCTTAATTTAACTAAAAATATATAATATTTAGACCTGTAGTCTAGTAAATTTCTATCGCATTTTAATTTAAATTCAATATCATTTTGAAAATGCAATCTTTATATCCTCAAACCCTTTCAAGTAATATTTATTCCTGAAAATTTTATGGGTACCGAACTATCAAAAATGAATTTTCATAATAGTTACTGAGTAATTGAAATCTCTAAGTGTGATTTATTATTTTTTATTAATAATAATCATATGACTTAATGTGATTAAATTTAAATTGTTTATATACATATATTAAACTAAAAAATAAGTTTCGTTTGAAACGTAACAATCATTAATAAATTAAAAACATAGAAATATAAATAAAAGACGAAGTTATCAATCAAATTTTTCATGTTACCTATTTTTTATTTCAACCATATTTAAGTTATTTTAGAATCATTTACAGTACCAACTGGGTCCAATTTTATATCAGAACCCTCCTAAAAGTTGAAAATCCAAGTAATTTTCTACTAAAAAATATATTTTTAAAAGTTAAACAATAAAAAAACAAAAATACATCATTGTAAAATCAATACATAGTCGCTGGGCTCAGAATCTTTTATACAATATTATTACATTTATGTTTGGATCATGTATTCATGACAGTAGTGGATGGGGTAATTTTTTGATAGGCATTAAATACATCTTAATTAATGATTGGATACCCCCACTGGATCACATGTATAAAATAGATTACAATTATTGTTTACGACATTTTAATTATTTAGATATTGATTTTTTTTCAGAAAAATATGGAATTTTAGCTTCTGGAAGAATAATATAGTATTTGGGTACTTTTGCACTGTGGCGAAATATACATCTCTACTATACATTTGAGCACGTAATATCATTATCATAATATTGTTATGTAACCCCAACCCCCCTCCGAAAACACACATTTTCCTAGCTATTTGTGTTTTTAGGTTGAGAAACAATATCTGACGAATTCGCCTCGGACGAACGTCAGAAAGATAATCAAGTGAAAAATGCAAATGACACGAGTTGGGCTGCGGATACGATCTTTGTAAATGTGAAAATCCTTCAGGTGTGGAATTTCTCAAGATGAAAACGGTTTTAAATTGCACGAACCGCCAAGTGTGTTTACATGAAAAACAGGAATCGCAACAATTAAATGAAAAGCGTGGTAGCACATAATATAGTATATATTATAATATACAGGGAAACGTAGCCAAAATTCAATGTAGGTATAAGAATGCGCGCACGAATCCGAGAAGCGGCCAAAATGGCGCGTTGGTAATGCGAGAAGGGAATTTAATTAAAAACTTATAATCACCGAGGGGAGAGAAGGGGAGAATAAAACAGAGCGGAGCGGGAAAAAAAAGCCGTCGAACGATGATGAATCGAAAATAACCCACGGAAAATTCGTGTACGAATGAGTTTCAAACTTAAATCGTCTGCAAAACGATTTAATTTAATTTTGAGTTCGACGATCGTCGGCGCGACCCACGCGTAATATATTATTCTGAAATCAAATTAAAATTAATAAATTATTGGTACCTATAATACCGTCATTATGAGGGAAAAAAATGTTTACTGTAAATAAACAATTAGGATTAAAAATTCACAAACAATACTTTGATCATAATTTGAGAGAACTTTTTACACATTCCTGAGCGCCTGTTTTATTGTCCCTAAGTTAGTTAATTACCATTAGTAGTGAGTAGTGGCCCATTAAGATAGTACTTCTTAAATGTTTATTTTTGTCGTTACGTAACCTGAAAGTACTATTTGCATCGTAATTAGGTAGTTTCCAATAGAGTTTTTACTACTTTTTAGTAATAATTTTTACTGGCTGTGGCATGTTTGTACATTTTAAAATATTATAAAATAAATTGTTTTCAATAAATAATTTTTCATTATTTGGTGTGGTGTGCTGACCTCAATTTTTATTTATCTACATGCGTTATTCAAGTTTATACATCTATTAATATTATATAAAAGAAAATATTGTAATATCAACGAATGCCAATACGATGAATTGATAATTTAACTATTTTGGCTAGGTAATATTGTATATAACATTATGAATTCGATCAAAAAATCCATTTGTAGTCACCACTTACAATCTGTTATTGCGTTAGTACTAGATAATAGATAATAACAAAAGGTTAGACTAACGGGACAAGAATATCCCGATCCAAATATTCCGTGGGTTATCAATTAATAATAATATGACATACCAGTATACCACTAACCAGTGGCGCAGTCAAAGTCAGTATCTAAATAATAATTGTGGACCACCATCATAATAGGTACCAACTAAAAACATAAAACACATATCTGAAAAAAAAAATATATATATAATATATTCCTCCAATATAACAGATGAATAGATGATATATAATTTAATTTGGGTAAGTTTTTTAGTTAAAATATATGACTTGATAATAATAATAATAATATATAATATAATATGTAATTTAAACAGTTTGTATGATTATAATATTAGCCTAAAATTATATTTTGTTAAATTTTAAAATATAATAAACGCATCAAAAACAATACTATGAGTGCGCTCTTGTGGAATTCACCGATACCATCAAGTTGTATACATTTTTTTTTATTAAAAGAAAATATATACAATCTGTATAAACAATACAATAAGTAATATGGTTGATTAATATACAAAACTGGACGTGCAAGAGCTCTGACTTGGACAAAAGCTTGGACTTGCACCGTCTGGCTTGATGGAAGGGAGTGTCCAAACGACACTATTTCAATCTAGACATTTATTGATATTTTTTATTTTTGGTTGTATACATAAACTTTTTTTATACTCAGTATAAACTGGTATCCAGTAATAATTTTACATATAAAATTTTTAGTTGGCACTGTAAGTCTATCGAATTTTTTTTTTTAAACAATTAAATTGACTTAAATAATTTAAATATGATGTGAACTGATCAGTATCGTTCAGGATTCTTTTTAGTGTGTAATGAGACACATTTTATTCAGTGAGAAAAACAATTTTGAAGTAAAAAAGTCTTCATTGAAGAATATGATCTCAACAGATAATGATTGAACGATTTTCAAAAGTTAAAAAAAAAACTTGGAATTAATAATGTAATACGAATATTTATTTAAATAAACAGTTCGTTTTTTTTGTTACTTAAATACATAGCAAAAAAAAAAAAAAATAATTTGCATATTCGGAAAAACATATTATGTTAATTAAAATTTTATATAGATTTAAAATACAACTACGCAAATTCTTGAGCCTAAATTAGCCTCTCCCCCCCCCCCCCCTTGGTGAGTGATGAAACCCGCCGCTGCTAGAGTAAGAATACTTTGTGCAGTCAGAAATAACCATTAAAAAAAACCCTGTGGTATGGCCCATGCTCCAAGTTATCTGCTGATATCGTAATAATTATTTTAAAATATCAAATAATGGTAAATACACTGATATAGCATACCTTACAGTTAAGGTACCTACTTTAAAGTTTAATAAAATTTACATACCTAATATTATGTTTTATATGAGTGTTTTGAGTTTTTCTTTACCATACTGCAGACCATATGATTAAATCTGAGCACTTGACATAGTATAGACATAAACTATTTGTTTCAAACTTGTTTGTTAATTAATAATTTCAATTAATTTAATTTAATAATAGCACCTAATGCACATTTATAATATTTTAATAAGGCACGTACCTATCAGTCAAACACATTATGACTGAATGTCTATCTTATACCGACTCAAGATTGGAATCAAATCTTCCTGAACACCTGGCAGAATCACTTGGCCACAACAACTCTTCACTCGCAGTCACCTTCAACTTCATTTCATTGGCAGAACTTCAAAATGAATGTACACTTATTCAAATGTAAATTCTGTAAATTATAGATGTAAAAAATGTAATTTCATTGTTCCCAATGGCCAATGTCGCCGAGGGCTTATTCTTAATAATAATAAAAAAAAATATTTTAATAAACAATTATTGAGTGTACGTAAACAATATTTGCGTAATTTCAGATATATTAACCCTACAATGCAGGATTTTTGTTTTTCAAGGTAATAATTTTTTTAAAGTGTTTTAGGGTTTAAATAACATGGGAAAAATGATAAAAAAATGTATGAACTTAAACTGATGAATTATAAGCTCATAAAGTTGGTTGTTGTTCAGGAACGACATCATGCATTTACACTATAACTGTTTTTATTTCATTTTTTATAAAAAATATGGTAATATTTAATGTATCGTTTATTTAAATAAATATATTTAAAAGTCAATAAAATAATTAGATACAAAATAATACACATCTAACTTTAGTTTAGCAAAACTTTATAGTCAATTAAAAAAAACAACATTAAAAACACTTTTTTATGATGTATGATATTTAAAAAAAAAAACATTCTTTTCCTTTACCAGCACATAAAAGCAAATTAAATTTTGTACATTTTTACCAGGTATATGAAAAACATCCTGGCATCTTACATCGGCTTTGCTTGTTAGTATCTGTTGACCAGTGACTTACTTGATCCAACCGAACGTCTTTAGGTGGCTGAACAGCTGCTGCGTTTGGTTTTTTTCTCTTTATTTCAATAACACTTTCCAATGTACTTGGGCGTCCACGTTTTGGTGTTAATCACTGCCCACTGACACAAAGAAATATTCCAAGTTCTTCTCGAAAATCCTTAAGTGAAATAAGTTTTTGTGTTGAATCTAAATTATTTTTTTTTTTGAGCAATAATTCGCTTGTGTAGTAACCTATGGAGTTCACTATGGTCACATCTAATAAATGATAAAACAGTCGCATGTACCATTTCTTGGTTCTCGTTTTAATTGTGTATCTACCTAGCAATCTGTCAAGTAGATCCACACCACCCATATGTTTGTTGTAAACTTTTACAATATTTGGGCAAGTCAATGCAACTTTTTTCTTTTCAGTTTTTGAAAATCTAATCACTTTTTCAACTGGGTTGGTACTCACAAATATGGATAGTAAGACGAACAATAATTATTAACGGTCTAAAAGAGCAAAATAAAAATTATCAATGGGTCGGTGAAAACATTTGGCATTTTAGATGTATACTTATTCCCGAATCAGACAATTTAGCCTAAAACAGAGTCGTGATGGCCATAATTAAAATACGCGGCAACCCGTAGAAACAATTATTTTACCTATAATAATAAAATATTATCTAGACTTTCTAATTATAATGTAATATGTTTGTCGTCCGCGCGACGTGTTTACCATAAATATATTTGTATATCAAAGCCTGCAGCTGTGACAACCGCCAAGATTCGTATTATTAATTTATCATCAATCGTTCACAGCGGCCATATCGTGTGAAAAAATCTACATAGAATCGTACGGCGTTTTACATTGTTTTACATCAGTTACCAATACCACGGTAATATTATAATAATTTACCCGATATTTACACAACAACATTATTCCTGCTCCATACCATCATCAACATCATGGACCATCGGGACGCACAACTATACAGTATTAACGTCCGGATGGGAAATTGGGTGGAAGAAACTTGTTTGCGATCCGTGAGTCGAGCAGTGTAAACAATATCGATTTCATCATCTACCTATTATATTATATGATAATAAAAACAATAATAATAATATATATTTAAATGCATACCTATATATATACGTACTATCTATATTGTTATGTGATGTATATAAAAACGCGTATGACTCCCTCGCCCGGACTAAGACGTCCGAATGTGTAAAAATAATATTTTTAGTGTCTGGTCGTGTAAATTCATCAACTGCACTGCTATAATGCAATAACCCTGTGACGTGACTCTCGGGGATTGAAAAGTCGATCCCAGCGTGGATTTTCTTTATTGCGATATTGTTTTATATATTAAAATTTATTGAATTCGATATAATATTATAAAGTATTTACACTCGAAACGCGAAAAATCCATATTTTTGAATCCGTACGAAATTCTTGGTCGCCATTGTTATTACTATTGTTCGAATTATACATAATATTATGTACTATGTTATTATAATATGATTGTGTAATCGCGGTTGATTGTTAATCGTTTAGGAAAAAATCAAATCGTTCCTGGCGAAACGAAACCGAGGAGAATTGCTCGTACAGAAGTCTCAGAGAATGTACGCAAGCCTTTTGCGGCCGGTAATTCTATATAATATTATAATAAGCGCATTAGGCGCCTTGCCGATGTCCGAGCATAATATTATAATATCCATTCGAAGACAGTTTACAATGTACAATTTTGTATCCTCGAACGACGAATTTTTTTAGACCTGAAACTAAAATATAAGTAGCATTTAATCGATTTGATTATGAAAATTTTGTTTCTGTTTCATTCTAAAAATGTATTATCTCTATAAAACAATAATTGATTCGTTTTGATATGTTTTTCTTGACATTCTATTCAATTATTAGACTTAAAGATCCATCGTTTCGTTTACGCCTCGTTTCATAAGAACCTGGAAGAAAAATCACATTTTGTTATCATAAATTGTCTGATATCAGTGATATCACTAAATATAGTCAAATATATTTTGACTTTCTAAGTCAGTAGATGATTTTATATTACTTTCAGTCAAGTCTATTCGTGCAGAGGTGAACGCACTTCTGATTCCAATGGTTGTATAAGGTTATCACTTTTATCCGCAAGTGCAGAAAAACTCATCAGTCAAAGAGTACCATTCCTAATGGAAAAAAAAAGTAGTAAAGTGAATATCGCTCTGCTGTACAGTAGTTTACTGTAATGGATGGAATTAAATTTTGAATTCAATGATCTTATATAATTATTTGTATACGAAAAACGATTCTGAGCGGAGACGGTTTATTATCTGTCTATAGGATATATTATAGATTATTATTACTGATTAAAATATTTGACTTTCCGGTGGATATTTTTTTATTTTTTTGATGAAGATAGAAAAACTTATAAAGAATCTTGAATTAAATTTTCAAATCTTAGATTTAAAAAGAAAAATTTTTATGAATTTCTATCTAAGATAATTTGAACATAACCGTAATTTTTTACATATTTAGTAAAAATTTGAACTATTTGAAAAATAATGCCTATGTATTTTTAATATTTTTCAGATTCTATAGTAAAAATATGTTAGGTGTCTTGAATTCAATTTTCAAGCTTTTCTAACCAACAAATAAATTTTTATCGATATTTTTAGAAAAAAAAGTAGAACAATTAAATTTCAGTAAACAGCTCAAAACAAATCAAAATATTTTGAAAATTTTATCAAATATAGAAAATGCGTATACAAACATTTAGTGAAAATTTCAAGTATCTACGATTATTTGTTTTAGAGTTACACCAAAATAAGAAAATCGCTAAATAAGAAATCTAGCAAAAATCCAATGTTGTAAAAATTTAAATTTCAAACGCTCATAAAAATGTAATTTGTATTTCCGGTGGAATTTTTTTTTGTGATAAAAATTTTAAACTTGTAAGGAGTCTTTTATCAAATTTTCAAATCTTAGATTTAAAAAGAAATTTTTTATGAATTTCTAGCTTAAAACAATTTGCGAATTTTCGTGATTTTTACGTAATTTTTCAAAATTCAAACTTTGAATGCTTATAAAAAAAAATTGTGACTGGATTTATTTTATTTTTCAACTACTATTGTAGCAATATGTTAAGAGTCATGTATTAAATTTTCAAACTTTTCTACCCAACAAATAAATTTTTATGAATATTAATTTTAAAAAAAAACTAATAATGATCGAAAATTGCATATGCCTATGAAATATGAATAGTTCAACTTAAGTTGAATTTTTTTGAAAATTGCATGATGGATAGAATAATATACTTCTTTTATAAACATTCGGTGAAAATTTCATGTATCTATGGTCATTTTTTTTAAAGTTACATCAAAAACCAAATTCGATTTTATCGAAAACTGATTATACGTAAATTGTCCTGTTTTCTCTTAATTTTTAGTTTGTTTATACCGATTATTTAGAAAAAATTTTTTACTTTTGACTCCCAAAGTACGAACTAGATTCACTTTCTGATCTAAAAAGGTACTGAAATCGAAAATCGAAGCAGTTTTACTGCCCCAAAACGTGATGACAGACATAAAAAAAATAATAATAATAAAAAAAAACATAATATTATGGTAAAATCAATACATTACTCGCTCCGCTCAAAATCTAAAATAAAACACATAGTGTTGTCCTTTCTCATCATTTGTCTCCTTCTCTCGCCAAGTCAAGACAAAACCGATATCGTACACATTTGTTGTGTTTGTCTCAAATATAATCATACCATCGGGTAACTGATCATGGTACATTATACATTGCTAACTAAATTATTTTCAAGTCTTGTTGCGTTCACTATTTATCTCCCTTCTTACCATGGAGGCGGAACTTGGTAAGTATCCTATAGGCTGAAAAAAAAAAATATTTCAAAAATAAGAAAGAAAATTGAAAAAAGAAAATTGCATTTAAATATTGGTACACTCATCAGCAACCGCATATAAATTTGTCTTTTGCCAACACACACGTCCTGTTTTCCGGTGTTGGGATGAACAAAACTATCGCTTTGACCAATTGAATAATGCCAGGGGAGTAACTTCACACCTTAAATATGAAAAAAAAAAATGTTGCTCTATTTCATTAATCATAGCTAAAGTCGAGAACATATCTGACAACCAATCAATTGAATTGGTCTTTTATATTTATACGTCTATCGCACATTTTTTAATTGTTATTACTATCCTGTTGTCATTATACAATATAATAGGTTTATAATTATCTATATACCTAGCCGCAGCTTGCTATAAACTTGTATAACTGTTGTATTATCATATCTTGGTGTTATTTTAGTTTCAACAAAGAAAATAAGACAAATCATAATAATTTAAAATGTAGGATTCTTAGATTTCGTGTTTGTATATTAGCTTGTTATGATTTCATTCGATAAATTTATCATGCCGAATTTTTACGTAACTTTTTTAATTAAAACGAAAATTGTATTATTATTGTCATTTTTACAGTAAATGTCGAACACGAATAGTTGTTGAATATTTTTTTTTTTATAATTCGTGAGAAATTATAAGTAATCTCATTAGGAACTTATTTTAAAAGTAAGTACTTAATTTTATTACGTACCTCGTGAAAATATTTTTGGTTTTCGCAGAATTATTAAACACTCTCATCTTGCTTTGTCTCTTATCTGCAGTGTGAAATTAATGTCAAAGTATTTTGAACATCATATTGAATAAACCAAAATAATATTAGAGGAACGAAATTAATATTTCAAATCTATTTTATAGCGCCATCTATCTCCGATAATATAGTCAGATCAAAACTTGCTCGGTGAATTTCGCTAGATAGCGGTCAAGTATTCATCTCGAACACGCCAGTCAAAGTGTTTTGTGTAAAATAAATTCTGATTTTTCGTGTTCAGTTTGTTTGTAGTTTAAAGGTGAAATGTGGGACTTAAATGCTTTGTAGATTATCTGGGACTAACGTTTTTAAATTCTATGCCTTTTGAATTTAAGAAAATAATACTTGGGGATAAAAGGATTAATATTAAAGGCTTAATATATAAATATTTATTTAATGAGTTAAATAATGAGTTACAGTAATTTTATTTTATATTTTAAGCTGTGTAAATATTAATCGAAGAGCTTTTATTTGTGTATCTTAGATTAAAAATAATATTTTTATTTTATATTTCTTTTTTTATCATGTACAACTTTTTGATGATATTTCTAAACGGTATTTGTTTATTTAATTTTACATGTACTTAGAACCTATACTCCGTATCTTTTAAATTTTATAATTATAATAATTGTATCACTTATATATAATAACGCTAAACACAAGCTTTGCTAAAGGTGATAGATATCGAAAATATTATTTTCAATAAAAAAAAATCTGCAACTATATTTGTTTTGTTTTTGTTTTTATTTTTTTTTAAATTTTTATAGCACTTTTTTGCGAAAGAGAAGTCTTAAACCGGTCGCTAGTCGGGAATGCGTGTTATAGCGATTGCAAGCCTCAACGATTTATTGCGTCTCCGACAATCGAGTGGTTCGTAAAATTTCCCACATTTCAATCAGTAGCACGTTCAATCTATAAATGTTCATACCTTTGGAGATTCTACTATCAAAATGACAAATTGGTAACAAATATTTCAATAATTTTCAATAAACGTTGACTTCGATATTAATACATTTTCTATGCTATCCGCTGAAATGACTTCACAGAATGTTAAAGTTTATGATTTAACACCGCTTGCGATTGTTTGTTTATGATAAAAATAAAGTTTGACGATTAATAACATCACTTTTGCGTATTTATACTTGTTTTTGTAATTCAAATTCAAATAACGAGTCGCTTCAGTTGTGGGGCACATATTATAATAGCTAACACACCTGTTCGATGAGAATCACAAACTTGTTTCATCGCGTCGTCGTGCTGGCTGATAGCACACGACTCGACGATGGTGATGACCAGTGACCGGTCAAGCATATTATATTATTATTTTTACGGCTTCGGTCACTCCGAGTACACTTGACCAGATGGCCACTGCAGGTATCGTCGAGCTATGCGATTGCATTAATCTAGGTTAGGGAAGGTTACACGCAATAAAAATAAAAAATAATATCTGACCGGACTCGTCCGAGACCACTGCGGTAATCCGATCTGTAAATACAAGCAACTCCGGAGAATATCGTTATTTCGAATAAAAAAGAAAATAATATGGAATGTAATGTTCGCACGGACGTTAGTTTATAGTTTTGATAATACTTTCTGTGTGTACAAATCTCGGTGCGCCGAAATTTCACTACTTTTTTAAATAATGATATCATTTTACTATACAACCATCAGATAAATAAATGATGACACGTGGCTTTGAGACGATCGACTTCTTATCGATGGCCATGCTAAATAGATATCCAATGACACCGTCCACTCGAAAAATAAAGGCTTTGAAACTATATATAGACTTAATTTGATTTGATGAGAAAACTAAATAATATGTACCTAAATATGTAGTTATGCGATGACGCCATTGACACTATTTTAAACGACAAAAATATTATATCGATCCCCATAGCCAATCACTATGTTTAGTTTTTTGTACCAGATCAAATCTCAGTTCAACTAATTTGAATGTTTGTTTTAAATGTGATTTCTATAAATATTTATTTATTGCTTGTTTCTGTTGTTTAATTTATCATTTATGTCAATTTTGTATTGCTAATATTATGCTCAAAATCCCTTTGTTTAAATTCCAATTGCCAATCGATATATTGTAGTTAATAAAATAAAAATAAAAACATAGGTATATATTATCATAAAATATTTTTATAATTATGTGTCGATCATACACCGCACAGGTGGTCTTGGACTCTACCTACGAGTTCCTGAGGTACGGTGAAAACGTACAGCTCTTGTGCCCGGATATCCGTTTCCCTGGCTGGCGCGAAGGTACCGGTGGCGTGGCCCTATCGTGTTCGACCAGTGACCATCACTCGGAACTGGACGGGCTGGGACCTGGCTGTACAATGACCGCTTCTCCGTTGACCGAGAGCTGTGTGCGAAACTGCTTCAAGATTTGCGAGTAAGTCGAATCGATAGCTATGATGTTGTAGACTATTTAGTCATAGAAGTCCTATGTGGAGGTACCTACCTATAATTTTTTTTCAGTGTATATTGATGAAATCACCGTAAAGTTATTATTATTGTAAGTTATATTTATAATAATTCAGAAAATGCTCGTTCAATTAATTTCTATGTGAGTAATATTATACGCAACACATCAACAGTTAAAAAAGTCAGATAAAAAATCAACTCTATGGGAATTTATAATTAAAATGTTTGGTGAGTCATATGACGAGTGTCACACCTATAAAGATGTAAACCCGTCTAATCCAATACACACGAGCCCTACACGTCTTAGCCTCTTAGGTCAAACAGTTACTGTATATATAATTAAACGAGTTATACTGACTACGATGACGAGATAGTGATGCGGTGAAATTGTGTACAAAGTAAATTTTTTCCGTTTTGCCGATTGGTTTATCTAGCCTATAGACCATAAGCGCAAAATATGACCAAAACGCGCAAAAATAAATAACTTATAAGTTATAAGCACGATTTAAGATATACAGGTTGCACAACGAAGACAAATATTGTGACTCAAGAACTGACACTTCAAAAAAATTAACTCTCAACGCTCTTTGCGGGGAAAATTGTATTTCAGTGTCGCCACATGTAGGGAAAATTTTTATTATTATCTAAGGAAATTAGTTTTATTTTAAATTATTATATAAGATTGTCTTTTACTTATTGTTATACATAAAATAAAGTATTCAAGTCCAAGTTCAAGTATAATAATAGAATAAATAGTATAAAATCAGAAGCTGAATCAAATGACAAAAAAAGCGAGGCAAAATTTCGAAATAGATAATAATATAAGATCTTTAATCATAGGCGTTTTGCTTTTGTTTCGACACCGGGAGCGCTAATGCTCTATTTTTGACAGCTGTTTTATAGTGCCATTTTTAAAGTCACTGCGGGACGCTATTAAACATAGGTCGTTGTGCAACCTGTATATCTTAAATCGTGGTTATAAGTGCAAATCAATTTCATAAAAGTGTGTATATTATTTAAATCGCGCTATTATTAATATTTAACTAAGAATTTACAGTGATATTAAAATTAGTGATATTGCAGAAATCAGTTTAAAAATCAGTAAAAAATAAAAATTATAATTTTGATTATTATTTTAAATCAGTTAAACAATAGTATCATAAATAATTAAATTAATATAAAAGGAAAATCTACTGAGCCGTCGAATTTCGTCGACACTGCAGATAAAATAGAACCATTGGTCCGATGGTTCATTATTTCGAGAAGGAAAAAAAATTAAATTAATATAATATTTAACTCAATTAGGTATTATACTGTGTAAAAGTCTACGCGACTCATTCAATTTCACGTTGGAAAACTACTCTCGTCGTATAGTGAATCAAAAAAACTTAAACATTCAATGTGTTATCGCACATCATCGTCTGAAACTTGACTGCGGTTCACATAATATTTTACACTCACTGATAATATCCGTAATGACCGTAATTGATAATAAAAATATTATTCACTTAACATCAGCTTCGTGATTAGTCTAGGCTTACGGACTTATATCTCCAAAAAAATAGACAAATATGCTTCTAAAGTCATTAAAATATGCATTTATATGCATTAAACAAAAATTTACCACCACCTAAATCGTGGTTAATTTCACTTTTAACTTTAAAAAATTATTAGTTAAAATTTATATCTAATGATTAATAAAAAATAATAATAACTAAGAATTATATCTTCCTCAGAACCAATTTCCGTCACTTTATCACGTTTCATCTCAAGTTTAAATTCGTTAATCACTCCACTTATCACTCTTCTTCATACAGTTGTAAACTCACTCGCCACTAAAAGCATTATATCGCCTTAATTACTTTCGTCAAAATTAATCTATTATGTAATCTGTACTCTATTTATTATATACACATATATACTTACTCATTATGTCTATAATCGTCAGACCTTAATTGATAACATTTATCTAATATTTAATATTGATGTTAATAATTGTCGATACTATTTATTTTTAAGCACTATTATCCGTATCGCTGCTATTATGTATATTTTTCTTCTATATGATTATTATGTTATCTTGTTTAAAACCATAATTGTAATGTATTATGTTTCATCGATAGAATTGTAAATGTTGAGCTATCATTGTATTTACTAATAGCTAATAGGAAAAAAAAAAAAAAACTAAGAATTATTAATTAAAGATACAACTTTTATTATTGTATATTATGCAACAACTAAATTTGGAAAAATAAATGTTTACCTTAAAATTTTGAAAAATTAAACCGAGAATTAAATGTTTATTATTTACACAAAGTAATTATACGAAAAAATTGCAATATTTAGGGTTTATAGTATTATTTATAGGTACTTACACAAAAATTATAACGAAATACGACTCTATGAGAGGTAGTTTGCAGAAAGATATAGCATATTACTGTAAGTATTAATATATATATATATATATTTCGATCGATTGAAATATGTATATGTTATAGTTATATGTAACTATCGTTTTTAATTTTAAATTTAAAAAAAATTGTCAAAATAAGCAAAAAAATTTTAAATATACACTTTCCTGCAAAATCTATCAAATATGCAAAAATATGCGCATTCAAATTTTAGATCCGATATCATGGCACCGAGAAACGAATTTATTTCGCACTTTGCTGTATTTAACAATAATTAAAAAAAAAGTATGTAAATGCTAGAATTCCCAAAGCCTACAGTAATTACCGTCAACATCATAGACTGATGTAGGTCTCTCGTGTAGGTAATGTGTTTAGAGCGTTTGATCTTCGGAGAAAAAAAATAAATACGTCGTGTAATTCATTTTGTTTTAGACTCGGAAGCAGCTGCGAAAAAGGCGAACCTTTGAAGTTTGGCGATACGTTTGCCATTAGCCCGTGTGTCTCTTCTAAGGTATGTAAGTAATCCATTACGTATAGTAATAAAAATAACGTCATATACTATACGAACGTAAATAATAATAATTTTATATAAACGAAATAGTTTTTGACTTGGTGAATATAATATAAAACTCGCTACTCTGTAATTATAAACAGTGTAACCGTAACCGTAATAATATATTATAACCTGAACATAAAGCCACCGAATAATATAATGCGGTGCGACAGGGTTTCGGGTAAACTTAAATAACATAATTCGACGACTTGTATGGTTAACGTATTGCAGATTCGATGTTTGATTTAAATTTTCCCATAAAATAAAAATAAAACGATTATTTTTAACATTTATAGGTATATACAACATTGCGAGTAAAAAGAATATATTAAGTGCGAGCATGTGACTAATTTCAGCTCATTTGGAACGAAATCAAATATTTTATCGCCGTTAGATTTTTTAATTAGATGAGTATAATTCCAAAGCACACAATTTTACACATACATTTACTTTTCACACAGTTTAAACTAAACCTGTTTGTTTATATTTGTTTCCTAACATAACAACTTCTTTATTTTTTTTTTAGTATATTTTGTTTTTTAAACATTCTTGTATTATGTTTTATATTTTCATCATTTACTATTCTATTCCTTTAGACCCTGTTTTGTGGATTATGTAAGAGGTAAGTAACAATGAATCCAAATAAAAACTTACCTTACCTACTGACCAGTGGCGGTTAGGAAGAAGTATAATATTTAAATCATGTGAACCCAAAATGTTGTAGTACCTATAGTTGGTTGAGACTATGGAAAGAAACAGTACAAATACTGTAGCTATATATAGATTGATAGATGACATGTTGTTAACTCCATTGAATAAAATATAATAATAAATGATTAGTAAAGAAATAATAATTATTATAAATTAGCTTAGCTATAGCTTATTATCTCGATAAAAAAGTTTTTTTTTTGTAAATAGCATTACTTTTATAATTATTTTATACACTCGATTAAGACATTAAGTATTTCATTATGTATTTTATAATTTATACAAAAGGATTGTCCCATAGTAAATAACTTTAAAAATGTTAATGCAAAATTTCAATTTCCTATAAATGTCATATATTCACTTTAATTTTTTTGTATAAAGTATTAAGACTATTTTAAGCTTCAAGTATCTTTAATAACATAATATATTTAAGGGAGTGCCTACATAGTATTTATATGTCTTAAGGCTAACGATAAATTATAAATGAAAAGATTTCTTTTGAAAAATGAAAAACAGTATTTTATTTTTAATTATACTTATACTATAATAAGTATATAATATAATGTTATCAAACTATCTTTGTATTTTTAATTTTAAATGGACCGATGAACCGATAAAAAAATATGATGATTCTTAGGCTTGTTCTACAAAGAAAAAAAAATTTAGAAATTTCCACCAAAAAGCGAAGAATTAATGTTATATTATAACCATGTCTATTCAAAAATCTTCGAGCCATCAGTGACTTAACTCAACTCCATTCAAAGTTCATAGAATAACATGATTTGTTTGCGGAATTTAACGACCCGGACATCCTATATTATATAAACTGCACTTACAGCTGAGTTTTACATTTTCCGACTAATAGCAGCTGGGTTGTACGCGCGCACGTTGACAACTTTCGTTAACTATTAAATTATAGTTGTTAATGTATACTTATAAAATTCTTAGCTTAACACAATACTGCAGACTTGCAAATATTACACAGATGAAACGCATAAAAAATAACTTCATATTTAGGTTGGCACCGAATATTCGTATAACCTAAAAGTTAGTATCAAAAACGTAGTTAGTTAGTATTGGAACTATGGAGAACATATTATTATATAATATTGTATTCGATCTTTTTTTTTTTTTTAAGCTCACAAATATAAGTTAAGAAAATCAAATGGATTAATCCACGGGCGTGATTTATTTTTTTAAATTCATATCCGTACTAGGTACCTGTAATAATTATTTTTTGTCAACTTTATATTTACCGCTATACTGTGCAAATTTTTTAGTACTTTTACCTACCATGCCTACATAATACTATATATTAGTTTAGAGTATACCTGTAAAGACAGAAAACTTAAAATGGAAAAAATAATTTTCATATATAGATTGACTTACAATTAGATTATTTTATATTCATTTTAATACTTTTAAGAGTAAAATGTGGACAGTGGGTAACTATAAAAATTGTGTAGTTCATTCTTTATTTTTGGAAAATCCAAAGCTTTTAAATACTTTGAGCATTTAATCTACCAACTTCTCAATGTTCCATATACCATCCAATTATTGAAGGTTACTTGTTAATTCTTGAGAAAAATAATGAATTAAATATCGTATGACTACTGTCGCCATCGCCACCTTCTTCAAAATGTTTGATGTAATATTTTAAATATTTTAATTATTAAATTCTTATAGTATACCTATAACCTAGAAAATCGAACGCATCTAATCACATAATAAATAATAATGTTATATCATTGACGAATACCTATACGTACCTGCAGGGATTAAGCTGATAGAGAAGATTTAGGAATTAAAGGTGGGGGAGAGAGAAAATGTTCAAGATAATAATGAATAACCACATTAATAATATGTACCTACCTATGTTACATAATATAGCTATATTGGCCACCGGTGTGTGTGTGTATGAATTATTAAATATTATTTACGAGAATTCGATTAGGTGCTCGACTGAACAAATATCAAATTATTACACTCCAGTGCTACCATATAAAATAATACTGATGCGTTTAAATAATGCATTTTTGTTGGAATCAAATTTTAAAACCAACCCTGCGGAGATTGAATTAAAAAATAAAAAATAAAATACTTAGCTTAACGATGATGCGTGATGGTTGGGCGTCGGTGTTCTAATTTAGAAAACGACTAAAGATTCCGAATGGAAAAAAAAAGTCTCAAATTTAAATTAATTATCAAAAGGTACAACTGAGGTTCTTATTAATATATTTTATTTTGAGCTTTCCGTATAAATCAGTGTTGTCCCGTACGAAAAAACATTCTGTTAGGAATGGGCTGTTCTTTCATTAATTTTTCAAAAAAAAAAAAAGCTATTTTCCGTCCATTATTAGCCCCTTGCATTAAATAATTGTTGTTAAGACAGTTGTCTTAACGCTCAAACTAAAATATATATTATAACGGAATATTGTTCACCGGTTATTATTTTTATATTGATAATTATTTATTATTTTACCAAATTAAAAAAAAAAAATTCCAATTACTCACTGATAAATCTATGATTATAAGACTTGAATAATTACTTGTTTTGAACAGAGAAGTTGTTTTGATTCGACTTTAACTTTTACGCCTTTTAAACGCTGTTGAAGGCGAGGGGGGCATATGTCTCCTAGTGTCACCGCCCACACTTTAACCTTTGTCAACGACCTGAGATGGTATGATATCGTATCTCGTTGACCTACGATGAGGTCGTTGTAAATTGCAGGCAATCAAAATAAATCACCATAACAACTGGATGCGTTATTGGTTACTAAAGCACTTATGATAATGTGTGAGAGCACGACTTAAGCAATTCAAGATATTTTCGAGAGATAATGTAAAAAACACTTTTCGTATAACAAACATCTGCAGCCAGTTAAAAAATATGCATCCACTACGCGTAGTTCGACAAAAATTCAAGATGTTCTGTTCGGTTCGACCACAAAGATGAATGCGATTAGAAATAAGTATTTTCTTATCTATCTACGTGTGTCCGATAGACATCAAGCAAACTATTATGACGATTGGATATCGTAATACGATAAATGTTAAGATTAATTGAATTAGGTAATGTATAACTATAATATAGAGTCAATAAACACATGGAAATTTAATAAACTATGTCGGTAAGGTATAAAATACAGTTTTAAGTTGATATCAACACAATTTTTTGATTCAATAATTTCATCTATTGAACGTATTTTGATAAATGTATTTTTAAATCAACTAATATAGTTTTATATTCACTCTGCTCAGTTTTTTTTAGTCCGGTGATAATGTGAGTATACCTATCGTTTATATCGTATAAATATATGAATATCCTTGCCTGATGATTCAAAGTGTTCATATTGCACTTGATCCACTTATTTCGCACAAAACTCACAAACATTAACATATATTATTTAAGTTTACAGTTGCATGTTGTAGTATGATTAGTAGCAATTAGACCTTATTACTATGGTGGTCACACTTTGTTTTTAATGGTTTTAAACACACTAAATCGACGAACCCACACGATCATAGTGTTATTGCGTCGATAAATATATTATTATTATTATTGTGTCGATATTTCCGCAGCCACTGTTCGTCGCTGCCGTCATGCCTCGTCTGTACGCCGATCGAGGAGTGTCCGGTCACCCAGCGTTGAAACTCGTCGATGCGCAGGACCCGTATTGCCGGTGGACGGTCGTCTACTGGCGTAAGGCGATGCGAGAGGAAGCCAAAGGACTTCCGGTTCCGGTGAGAAAAACCAACATACACTTAAAAAATATAAATAATCACGACCTTTTCGACCCTCGCGTATCGCTTTCTTTTACCCTCGCCAAGGCCGCGCGCAAATAGTGTTGTATGAAAATAACCCAATAATAATCTAAATGAGGTAATAATATGCATTTATTAAAACATTTATCTATATATGTTATTATGACACAAAAGAAATAACCAAATAATTTATCTGGACAATACAAAATATAATATAATATAATAGTATAGGTAAGTTTAAATTTTAACACTTGAAAATTCCAACGTAAATATAAATATATTCATTAGTATTTACAGAAAATAAGCGAAATACTGCAAAATAACTACAGTGATACATAAAATAATTAGATAACTTAGATAACACACGAATAATAAATATAAATAAAATAACCATAATAATATGAAAATAAAATCTAATAAATAGGCTGTAGGCAATAGCTTATTAAGATAAACACCTCTTTCCATGTGGGAAAGTTAATGATGACAAATTAACTTGAGTGAAGTCAATGTCAACACTGTTATGTTAAAAATTAATAATTATCAAACAAAATATTTAATTTAGTTAAGGATAATAATGAAAAAAACACTAACTTAATTCAGGTAAAAAAGCTTATCCGCTTTTTCATATTATATAATTTGTCATAACTGTAAACCTATACACTTATGTGGATTTTTTTTTCAAATTAATAACTAAACGCTTTGATTAAAAAAAAAAAAACTATTCTGTATTATTGTTTCTATAATTATGCACACTAGCTGTAATGGTCTATGCATTAAGTTTTCCTTGCAGTTTATTTTTTTAATATGTCTACTAATACCTAGTTATCATACAAAATATGATAAAATTAACTGGAAAATTCTAATAGTGAGTTATTGTTTAAACGGAAATATTATCTACACCAAAATTATAGTCATCAATTTGATACGATAATGAACTACAACGAGTTAAAAAGTTATAAGCAAATTAATTTTTTAAGTAATATATAGTTCATCATGTAAATATTTGATAAATATTATTGTTATAGTTTATAATGGCTGTATCCAATCCTATTATAACTATAAGATATGAGATCGGAAATGAGGTCGTTAAAAATAGAAAAAAAGTGTACACAATACTCGTGTAATACATCAGCCTGTTTCACCGTTAACCACGGGGCTGCTCCTCCAAAGTCGGACGTTTTAAATCCAAAACTGCGACGGGTTGTACGCGTGTGTATGTGACCGGAACAGCACAGCGGAAAGGATGCGCGTGGGAATACATCATACACACACTCGCACACACATACATCACACAATAATATATTATATTATAATAATACCTAATGCGATTGTTTCCACCACCGTAATTACTATATATATATATATATATATATAGTACGTTTGTCCTTGAGAGATTTCGACGCGCGCTACCCACCGCACGCTGAGAGTAAAAACTCGTAAACGCGCGGACGAGTCGCAGTCGACGACAAGACCAGTTGTGTTCGTGTTTCTCGACTCGACGAGTGGGTACCTAACTATAATATGGTATTATGTACCATTCTACAGCAGCGTTTCGACGGCGCTATATTGTATTGTACGTCATGTTATTCATTTGAAGTTCGAGCTATTATTCATGACGCTGTGAAAATGTTTTTAATTTTATTATTTACCCGTGCAACCCGCGGTTGAACCGGAAACGAGCAAAAACAAACAAAAAATAGCCACCTCTACCGACCTGCAGGCTGGACTTATTATTTTAACCGTATGTAATCGTTGCAGATCGGAGTCAGAGTGGTCCTAAAACACAACGCCACAAATCTAAACGCTGCGGTGGAGACGGACTTCCGGATTGCGACGTTCTTCGGCGACGTAAGTATATAATATATACCTATACGTTATTTTGCATTAATATATTTTATCATATCCAAGTCCACGCAATATTATCGGGCCATGCCCTCGTCACATGATCTATATGTATGACATAATATACTTTATCATGGTGCATTTGAACCCCCCCCCCCTCCCACCCCCACGAATTTGCTCGGTGGGGCCCTGCAGCCGTATTCGTATAAATGGGTATATTAAATCAAATTAAATGAAAACATAAAGGAAAATATCGTTTGCACCGATCGAACGCTAATTATTATAGTTTGGCTGTCAGTTATAATATATCTCAACCATAGGAAATATTATGTTTAATAGAATATTAATTGTTACTGCGAGCACATTATGCAAAGGTGGATAAGTTGATCAAAATAATTAATTAAAGTTAAGTTAAGATGACACATGATAGTTGAGTTAAAAGTTGTCAGTTAACAGATTATAAATTTGACTAGATACTTTAAAAGTTAATATGACAAAAAAAAATACTAACTTAAATCACATTACAAAAAAAGTTCAACTATTTTTATAAATTGATAATATGTAAATCACATCAAGAATGAGTGAGTTTATCTATTCTAGTAAAATATAATATCAATATACAAAAATATTATATCGAGAAAAATAACAGACACAATTGTATTATTATGGTATTGGATTACTTTTATTTTATATTAATATTTAAGTATAAGTATAAACGTGAAATTTCAAAATGTATTTAAGTTTATGGATTATTTTTAACTCAACTGCAGAAATAAACTATGTCATTTCAACCGTCGATTAAACTAGTTAAGTGCATAAGTTGATTATAGAAAATAAACCAACTTGGTAGATAAGTTAATAAATTAAAAATGATGAACTTTTTAACTAGTTAATGCCAACCTTTGACATTATAATATTATTATGTTCTATCCCCGGCACTAATTTAACGTCATCAAATGACAATAGTCAATAAGTGATCATAATCGGAAAAGTTCTTATAAATCGCTTTTCATTCGCAGCGTTATTTAATAACGATCGCTGTTCGTTAGAATGTGTTTATAATATCATTATAGGTATATCGTATATATTAGTATTTATTAATACGACAATCTCGTTTCGAAAATCTACGACGGTTTTCTTATACGCATTAGCTCGTAAAATGTATATTATTATGTATCTCGTAACATTCTTTAGGCGTATGTGTGTTTCGGACGATGAGTGAAAAAAGACAATCGTAAACCGTGGGAGAAAATCGTATAAAATAATGATAACAACCATACGCCATGTGTACAACAGTCATCGGTGCGTGGCGGGTAGCTATCCCCGTTAAAGTCTCTCGCGTCGAGGTCAGCGCACAGTTTATTATTATTATTACAATATTGACAACATACGTGGAGAGTCCATTATAATAACGACGACTATTGCATTGCATTGGTATAACTCGAGTTATTCATCATTACCATTATTGTTATTATTATTATTGATACGTCGAAAACGGAACGGCGACTGCACTTGTTCCGATTGATTTTACACGCTTTTACGCGGCAACTGTGCACGCGCTTCTCTAAATCTATATCATTAACGGAACTAGTTTCTATATACGCTACACTGGTCGAGACTAGCAATAATTATATATTTTATATATTTATTTAATGTACATGTACACCAGCTGTAAGTACTTGCAGTATTATACCCTCCCCCCTCCCCCGGACGAGCAATCGCGCTAAGGTCATCGGTACACGCGAGTCCACCGCAAAATCTCGTCTGCATAATACATATCATAATGTTATTATCGTATTAGATGTGGTGAAACTTTATTTCATCATTAATTTTTTAAAAATGTAATATTGAGAGGTGTGGGCTTGGTCTATAGAAACGTCCGATCGATGCGTACACATTTTAAATAAAATATTTAAACGAAATTTAATGATTTTTTTGTGGTTTTAACCGCATAATATAACATGTGCAACCAAGATCAAGTCCAAAAGTAATAACGTGAATTAAATGTAATATCATTATTAGTATCAATTGACTGCGTTTACTTGCAAATAAAAAGTCGAGTAGAACTTTTACTGCCAAAGTTAATTAATTACAAAAATATTTTGTTTACATCGAACGAATACCAATATAGACGACCATCAACGTGTGAATCAAACGATAATATATATGACACGCGAAATACTTATTATTTCAAATGTTTATTTTTATTTTTTTAAGTTGTTAACTAAAACAATATTTTTAAAATAAAATACAATTTTTTACAATTTTTTATCGTTATTAGTTCTTAAATTTTTACTTTATCGAGTGAAAACATACATGCACGCAGTATTATTGATTTTAAAGCAAAGCGGAATTACGTATTAAATCGGATTTTGGCTGAATAGTTAAATACTTATAAAGTATTCGTCCAAAATTCGATTTCCATATTACATTGAAGTACTCCAATAATATTAATTCTCTGCTTCACAGTAAAGAATTAAAAATATTACAAAATATTAAAATAATTAGGCTATAATAATAATAGATATTTAAAAAATTTAAAATTTAAATGATTTTGACTGCATAAATATATTTTTTTTCTGAAATACTGTTTTGCGATAACTTAAAATTTTATAAAAAAATATTTAAAAAAAAGATGTCTTCGATAAAATAATCACTCGATGTCGTATTGAATATATAAACTACATATAATAAAACCTCTCGACTTCATATTTTCCGAACATCGCTATTATACTGCGATCGAGTTCTATAGAATTGAAAAAAAAAATGTGCAAATCGACGTATTATACATATTATACACTAATACCAACCATCAAATCATTACTAATTATCTTTGAAAAAGACGGTTGGGCTTCACTTAATCGTATATATTATGTTTACCGTCGACGACATTCGAGATTGAAGAAAAACGTATAGCGTTGAGCTATAATTGTTCCGCGAATGCTTAAAATAACATCATCATTCCGTTCATCGTTGAATTTCTGTAGCTTATCGAACAATATATATACCTACGCCATAATAATATTTATTATTATAAAACATGAAACTCGTCTCGCGTATATTTTTTTTTAACTTACAGATTTTGGCATATTGTTTGCGCGGTCTCGGGGTCAACAAAAAATGTGTAACAAAAACCGCTATTCGGGTAGTATATTATAATAATTGGCAGTGCGCACAGTTAAATTATGTATTATACTACAGCTGGTACGTAACGACTTCTGATTGTAAAAAAACAGATTATTGTATGCGATAATGGCATAATGCGATGTTTATATACATTAAACTGCTATGTCGTCGGGAGTTTATGACAAATTGTGCAGAACAAAATCTCTTGTAGGTCGGACAGTGGACGGGAACGACGATGACGACGAGTGAAGGAAAAATGTGAAACGACGAGAATTATAATTACATTTTTATTGTACGTCGGAATAGTATGTATACGAGATAATAATGCGCCATATACATGATGATTCGAGTACGTCATTAAAATTAACTAATTTTGGTCGTTTCATGAAATATTGACAATATTATATAAAAAATTATTCGCCAAGCACAGGTTCTCACCTCAATATTTTGAGCTTTAACAATTGTATAGGTAAATTCATTTAAATTTTAATTTTCGGAATTTTACAGTATACCCTGTGACCGTATTTTCAATCGTTTAACCTTTAGTATACCATTATTTTAAAATTGTTAATATATTTTTTTTTTAAATCCATCTACTTAACGACATACAGGAAAATAAGCGATTCTATCGTTTGAAAATAAATGTTATTTAGGTACGAATTAAAAATTAAATGGTATATAAAAAACCTAAAAGCATGGTCTTTAAGTTTTATAATAACTTAGAAATTCCAAAGATCAAGATCTGAATAAATCTATTATATATCAAAAGAAAGATTGGGGGGGGGGAGGTAGCATAGATACTTGGTGAATTATCCTGCATTAAAACACGCACTCAGAGTGTTCGTGTTTTTTTTCCGAGTATGAAATTTTTTTTTTTTAATGATTACAAATTACGTTCGAGAGACGTTTTGCGCGATGCAACTATGCAATGTAAGTATAGTAATTATTTATGTCGAGGGGAACGGCCTCAGGATTTTTTCTCACAGAGTGTATTGAACAAATTTGTCGGGTGTAGGTGAGTGGTATATGTATATCGGCGGCCTCGGTGGGGCGTAGGAATCGGCTAGATTAAAAAAATTTTATCCTCGAAAACTTGAAGTCGAAAAATCGTAAAAAACAATATTAACAGTCGACCGCGGCTGCAGGCGGCAATAAAATGTATTATGTACAAAAACGTCGAATAATGATGCACAGGTCCCCGACATATATTATTTAGTCGTATCTATATATAGGTACATTAATTATTTTATGCGATTTAACAGGTGTAACATGAAGGGCCGTATACAAATGTAAATAAACAAAACTACATACGTTTTTTTTTTCAATTATTCATCGTTTTAGTAAAGTAAAAAACACGTTCAAACGATCCTGGTCAAAGCCGATCTTACCATAATCGTTACACAATTATATTAAATTAACCATTTGTCTGCGGTTGTTCTGTTCATATAGTTTAGTAATTATTTAATGTACAAAAACGATAGATACAGCTGACACTGCAGCTGCAATTATAGTGATTAATGTTTGAATACGCACAAACCGATAACAGCGATAACATTATTTGATTTGTTCATTTTTATTTAAGATTTGAGTGGAGTTGAATTTCAGCATAGATTAGTAATAATAGTGATAAATTTATGAATTTAATTATTGGCCATAATATATGATTTGATTAAGAGTGGCAAAATACGGAATTTCGTTGTAAAACAAATCGTAATAAAACATGATCAAAATATTTTAAGAAATTTCTTTTGAAGCTATAAGGCTGGACGTATTCGTAATGTAATGTAATTGATTTTATTATTTAATGTATTTAAAATCGCTTTAAGAACGAAATATTTCTCGGTTAATATTTTCTAGCAAATTTTATCGGTTGCGTAAGTTGTTTAACTCTTAAACAATCGTACACCTCAAATACATAAATCAAATATACATTTATAAAAACAAGTGAATTAATAATAATTTTACCGTATAAAGTTTATGAAGCCTTGGCAACCATAGCTCATCGCGTTTTTTGAAAAATTTGAAACAATTTCTTTTATTGCGATATGGAATAAAGCATTTTTTTTCATACAAAAAAGCAGACGATAATAATATTTACTTTTAAGTTCTTCATTTTCTTTAAGTATACTTTCAAGGCTTTTTAATCTAATTTTATATTGTACTATTTCTATTGTATTTGTAACTGTATTTACTGTATTTGCATTGTATTTTGTAATTCATAATTGTAATTGTTGAAACTAATTATATCCACAAAGTTTAAATAACAAAAAAGTTCTTCATTGTCTACAGTGGCTAAACGGCTGTTTTTCTACCGATTTACTTAAGTTGTGAATAAGTAGCGTAGTTAGGTAATATAATTCAGACGATTTAAAGATTTCCAGTTTAATATTTTTTAACGAGTGACGTTTCAACAGATTTACATCGCTCTGATGAGATGAAAAAACTAATAGGTATGATAATTAGGTATTTCTGATCCTGCAGAATTTATCATTCAAATTAGAAAAATAATTTTAAAACAAAATCACACTGCACCACACCATGGTTTCATGTACGTAGGCAACGGTAATAATAATAATGCTATATATACGTAAGCAAGCATAATATTATTTGAGTGGGTCATTGCATGTGGGTGTGTAAGATATAATAATATATTATTATGCTATCATATAGTATTTTAATGGAAACGTAACAGCTAGCGTTCACAATATGTATATATTGTAATTAATTGTATAATTAGTAATTGATACCTATTTTATATAATAGAATAATCAATCGATTAGTGTACATATAAGTAGCAAGAGCTCAAGTCAAATGAATCTATCGATAGATGAAAATATATAGATATAATATAATATAATATAATATATAGATGAAAATCTAATATCGTATTACTAAAGTTTCGTATTCATTGTAAATAGAGCTGTGAATCGAATACATTAAATACCTATAACCTTCAAAAACTCACTTAAAAAAATTCGAGAATTACACAATATACGAAATACCTATAACGAAAACCTGATAAAATTATATAATTAATTATATGGTTGAATTCTCAAAAAGTCAGTAAAAAAATGGACTATTAATGCACTATATATTTGTTTAAGTGCGACATTTTCTAATAAAATATGTTGTTAACCAAATGCGACGTAATGTATGCCGTGTAAAATTTTATAAGACGAAAATTTAACAATGATTTAGAAATGATTGTTAAAATTAAAAATATCAAACAATGTAATAAATATATATATATTGTCAAATTTTTAATTTTTAAAAATTATATATTATAAATATATTTTTTTTTCACTATTATATGTATTAATTTTTAGTTAACCTCACACATGAACCTAAAAATACTGTCATTATTATTTTATTGTAAATTGGAATTGTTTTAAATATTATTCTAATATGATCCAAAAAATACCTAAAAATCTAAAATGCAAAATATATTAGTGAGCTTAGCTGTTCTCGCTTCGTGTCCACCATTAATTCAAACTCTGGCATTGCTGACATTATATTATATAGAAATCTATATATTCAGCTACAAACTTATGATTTTAATTATTTTCGTTCATGGTCGGACCTTTAGAGTTTAGAGGAACCGGGAAATTCGATGTTATTGAATTATTGGATATTTGTGTTTGACTACATTTTATGCGTTTGAACAATTTACTACCTAAGGACATTTTATTTGGATGTCATCTCTGTCCATCGTTCGATTCGAAATTCTTAAAACAATATAACGATGATGTAGGTACTAATATACATATATTGCATTAAATAAGAATTTTTATAATTAATCGTATCATAATATATTTATTTGTGTAATAATAATATGTATTATTTATCAAAATCTTAAATTAATCCACGCGACCATCAGACTTTAATTTATTATATATAAAATACGTCCTTTCGCGGTCCTAAGTCTTGCACGGAAACTGATTATAATAATAATAATATGCCGAATTGAAAGCGTATATTGCTATTATGTGGCCGGTAAATCAAAAACAAAAAACGAAATTCACTTGGATCGGCAAGGATGCTTAGGGGGTACCTATACATCATTGCATATATACCTAATCTACGATTATTTTTTTTCTCGCCGATCCTGAGCGTCAGGCCCGACGACTGCGGCGGCGGCGGCAGCAGCAGTGCATTCTTATACGATCTGATTTCGCAAAAAAACGCATAAATCTCAGGGCCCGTCGTTTTTGCGTCACCGAGCAGTGAGGCTATATTTTATTTTATCGATCATCACCACCGACGACGACCATATAATATATTATCACGTCGATTAAAAGCACGAGCCATCGAGTCGAAATAAATTACTTTTCACAGCCATCCTCGTCGACAGACCGCCGCCGCCTTGTCGTAATAATACATTATCGTACGATATAATATATACATATGATTCTCGTGGACTTTTCTACGGCGCGATCATTTTTTCGATTCGTTATTTTGCCGAAAAAATCGAATCATTTGTACGGACTCGTATATACAGAAGATGGGAAATAACAACTGCAGTCTCGCGTGTAACCTAATTACTGTATATTTTAGTCTCCCAATAACGGAAAAAATTCATTTTGGAAAGGTATACACATTTTGGAATACTGAGCGATTCCGTTATAAGGAGGTTTTACCTCTCACTATGTACAAATAATATCGCTTGTCGAGTCGAATCAGTGTAAAACGAATGTTGAAGTGACAAACCCGCAGAGATAATCATTAAGTACGTCGTTTGCGCACTTTCCGTGACGAAGCGTTGTGAATTAATAGTTTCACAAGAAATTGCACTGCAGTGAGTGTACAGCTCTATTTTGTTGAGTTACATCGCACTGCGTGTTTTTATAAGAATTTGGCAAAAATTAATATTTTTTAAATTCATTTATATCAAAACCACAATCCGCCATTGATGCGATGTAACCATCATTCTCACGAATTGTTACAAATAAGGCGGCGGAATGTATAATATAACGAAACGAAGAATTCAATCTAAACAAAAAGTCATTGGAAAATGTCTGGAGGAAAATGGTTTTTACCACTTTAATAAAAGATAAAAGACAACATGCACTAAAAGTCATGTATAAAAGTTATATTATAAGTATTTTAAGAGTTCGCCATAAAAATAACCGTTTATGTTTATATATTTTATGTTGCACTAGAAGTTATTTAGTTAAAACTGAATTTTTGGTTGGAAAATCGTAAAACATTCCCATAAATCAAATACCACATCGACATTAAACGTGTATTTCCGGCTAATCGATGCAATATTTTTTGTTTCTCAAAACAATATTGTGTATAAAATATTAATAAATAAATGAACTCAATTGAAAAGATGAAACCATAATAAACCACCTCCGAATTGGTCACACACAGTTATACTTGATGAGTAAAGACGATCCTTCATTATGTGAGTCATGCAGCGTACTTTTAACCGTCGACCACATCATCACTGAATGTCAAAAATACAACCTGCAGTATCGAAATCAATTTCACATCTCCGAACAAATCTGTCAAGCACTTGGATCAAACCCACAGGATGTAAAAAACTTAATTTTATTCTTAAAAAAAAACAGAATTGTACAATTATACAATTACAAATAAAATTTTAATCTAAAAAAAAAATTTCTTTTACTAATGGCCTAGTTGTCGATGTATTTTGATCAATAAAAAAAAAATATTAATAAAATAAACGAACAAAATACTTGCAACACACAATTCGTGTCTGTTATTATAATGTACATTTTTCAAAACAAATGGCGTTATATCGGTATTAAACGATAAACAGTATATAGTATACCAAGGTATAATTAGTAAGTTAGCATTACGTCGTGCAGGTTACAATATTTTTCACTCAGTCTACATCATTCTACCTATATACAGTATTGTTATAAGTATTCGAATATTTGTATTTAAATTTTAAATACCTAAAAAATACATTTCGTTTATTCTTAAATCCTGGAATACTTACTTTACTTAGATTTCGTTTTTTAAATATTGTTTTAAAATGGCTCTAGCTTCTGAGAATTTTATAAATAACATTTTAGATTTCTCCGAAGTATACGGCGCAGGACGACACTCCTCGAATGACGTTAAGATTCCAAATATTTGGAAACACTGTCTTTTAAATATTATATTAGGTATAACAGTCTAATGCCAAAATATTTGAAATTTAGAAAAAAAATCAGGATTTGAACAATTTCATAGCTATGGGGGATTGACGAATAACTATTGGATTGAAAGCGCTGGGTGAATCACCCTGTACAACTCTTTCGTATTACATAACAATATAATAATATGCTCGACACAAAACTGTGCTCGTTAGGCGATAGTCATCCATATTATTATTATTATTATTATTATGACTGCGCCGACGCGTCGTATTAGTTGACTGCTCTCCCCCCCCCTCCCCACCACCACCACCCATCGGCGCAGGACCGACTACACAATGCGAAGAGAGACCTTTTCAATCCCGCGAACCAACCCGTTTTGCTATAAATCTATAATACACACGTGTATGCGTATATGCCCACTCGTAGGTACTTCTTTACTTTTTTTTTATGTTTAAAACATGGCACAATAGGAAGCGCCGCCGCATCGGACTACAATATAATATAATTTCATATTGTAAGCGTGTCTACTATAATTGTAATATTTGCGCGAACGTAATATTTAATGTGTGCTATTATGCTATTTTTGTCGTACGCTCTATGCACGCCGCGTGAAATGTTAAGATCATTAAAATAATATAATATTATACGATGTGTGGACGGAGTGATGGCCAAACGATATATCGACAAATCGATTCTTGGACATACATCCGCGATATAATCGAGAAATCGATACGACCAATATCGCGGAAAACTTTCGACAGCCGATATCATCGTCTTGTCGCTTACGACACACAGTTGAAATAGTCACTATATGATAATATATTGGACATGCATTTGGGCCAGATAATTGAAGTCCGTCAACCAAATGGGTCAATGAGTCGAAAGATCCAAGAAAAGAAATATGTTGAGTAGGTATATGTAGAAATACAAAGATGACCTTACAAAACTCCAAAAATGAGCGCAAACATGCCCGAAAAATATCAAAGTTATGACATTTTATGAGCTTAAAACTTTAAAAGTCGTGTTATTTCAGAGTTATTGTGGCTTATGCAAATTGCCTAGAAGTGGATGTTTGTAATGAATCTGTACTACACTCTGTAAATGTAACGAGTAAAAAAAGGTTTTTGAATAGTTCTTGGAAATCTAAAATTAAAAAAAAATGACTTCTAATGTTTGTAAATAAAAATAACTATAACATAAAAATTTGAATTACATTAAATTATTTCGCGTCGGCCATCATTGCTTAGGTGAGATGAAACTTCTTTCGATGAAATGATAAAATAATTAATAAAAATTAAGAACGATGTTTCAAATTTGAACAAGTACCTACTGATAAACAGTCAAACGAAAAATTATAAAAATATTAATAACCATTATCGTACGATAATTAATGATAAAAATAATATTGTCATACTATATCTTCTAAAATTATGGTACTGTCTTCGACGGCTATGGTAGTTTTTATGAAATGCAACTTGACAACATTTACATTACCTACTGCAGGCTACTAGTATAACAACGTATACATTTGTCTTGTTTAAATGTTGTGACTTTATGAGAAATCTGTCGCGAAAGTAATTTTTTTTGGGCCTTCCGTAATGCTGTTCCACTTTAAAAAAAATGTTATTGTATATAGTATAACAATATAATATTTTTGGACAATTAATCGAATCGCTTACTGTGAATTGAGATATTGTTGTGACGATAGTTTGGACATTTTGAATTTCACGTTCTCGAGCAACACACTTATTTTGAAAAACGAGCTGAATGTTAAAACTTTATTTATTTTACAGGAATACGAAGTGAGCGCACACTCAATCAAGGACTCCGGAGGCCGTGAAAAGGCGCAAAATATTTGGGAATTTGTCACGTGCAGCCAACGTCAGGGATCCGACGATGACGGGACGAACAACAATACAATAACAAACAAATAAAATAATATTATTTTATTATAGTTCTGAAGTACATCATAATATAATATAATAATAATATTTCATTATACAACTTATTTACGGATTTCACTGCAAACAGATAAAAACAACACGACAAACGTTACGGTTAATACAAAAGTGCAAATATTTTTCTCTCCACTATATAGAGATCACCAAAAAAGTGTTTTCGTTTAATACAATATACATAGAACAAAAAACAAAAAACAAAAAACAAACAAAAGTGGTATTTGATTATCAGTACAAATATTATATTTAGTATTTTTGTAGAAAAAAATAATAACGAAATAACGAAATATCGAAAAAAATCACGATCTGAAAAAAAAATTATAATTCGTTTGAATTTCGATTTAATTGTTGAGTGCCTGTATATACATTAAAATATTATCATCAGAAATACAAAATATAATTATATTATAATATATTATATAAGCATATATTGTTACACTCGTATAGTCGTATTTATACAATATAATATTATAGGTATATATTATAATATAATATGTAATTGGAAAATCGTTTTGAATTTCATAAACAAATTATTAATGAACAAAAATGAATAGAGAGGTACAGCCCCTCACGCTTGAAAACACACATTTTGTCAATATAATAGCATAATAATATACAATATGATATACGTAGTAATAATAATATGTAATAAAATAAAAAATAATATACACAATGTTGTTCAAATATATTGAACGTACTTACAAGACACTCGTCGTGCACAACTAATAATAGGTAATAATAATAAATGTATAATACTAATTTAATGTATACATAATAATATGCGCGGAACACATGTGTTGATCATAATATTGAGCTTTGGTATGATATTATTTTACAAACCCGACGAGCGCGACGGAGACACGATAAATGATTACAATAATAATAATAATAATAATAATAATATATTATATGATACGAGTGGGAAACGAGAGAAAGCGACCAGAGCATCAAGAAAAGAAAAAAGAAGGATAAGAAAATAGGGATCATAAAAATAAAAAATATTTAATAAAAACTCAGACTTATCGACGCCCTTTGACGGTTTTTCTCAAAAGTGAAAAGAATAAATAATAATAATAATAATAATAAAAACGACGAAGAAGAAAACTCGCACTCGTGTTATATTCTCGAAAAGGTTTCCCTATAATATGTGTAGATTATATATATATATATATGCGAACGATAGGTATATACACGTAGTGATGAGATAAATCGTTTTCTTTTTACACTGTACACATAGTTCGTATAATATAAATGTAATATAATATGGCTTATGCGTGCGTGCGTACGCGCACGCGTCATCTAAATGAAAAAATTATGATAAACGATAAAATATAATATACACATTACACGTAAATACTAAATAGCAGCTATATAGTGTGGTTTGTTTCGATAGTCGTCGTCCAAGTTTCGGCCGCCGTATTCGATTTCCTCTCGTCTATCGATCGCAATAATTATTCATATTATCACGATGATAATAATATAAATCGTACGATATATCACAATGGTTTGTGTGACCTCGAGATTCTGTCCGGAAACATAAAAAAAAAATTCGTTATTGCTTTACATATTATTTTTATTATTATTATTTGTGTCTCGGTAGCACGTTTTTCGTTTTCACGTTTCACAGGACATTATATTATTATTATTATAACATTATAACATTATTATTATAACATTATAACAGTAGTGATTATATTACTCACAAGTGGTCAGTTTGCTTTGCAGGATCGGCGAAAGAATCTCCTCGAGGCTGGCCGACGACCTCAGCTCGGTGTTTGACAATCTGTCCACCTAAAATCATATTATGATTTCATTATTTATGAAAATATTATATAACAATAATACTATCTGATTATTCCAATTTTTCTTGTGAAAAAAAATGTATGATGATTATATGATATTCGATTTCAGTACAGTTATTCCGATATCGTTTATTGAAACGCCTGTTACAATGCGTACAATAATACATAATTGAAAATCAGAATTCGAACAAATCGACGATTTTGTCATAAAAACTTAACGAAGGCGCTTAAAACCTCAATGTCTAGACGAGTGTTAAAAGTCGAATGAAGTTAAGTCTAAATAAAAAATTGAATCTGATTGATCGAGAATCGATTGCAGTTAACACTTACGTGGTTGTGTTGTGGCGAAAAGTACGTCGGACCACCCCTGGAAGAAGTCCGCACCCCCGAGGACCTGTTGCCCAAGTAAAAGATTTCACCACCACCACCACCACCGCCGTACGGGGACGACCCGTTGTGCTGCTGTTGTTGTTGTTGTTGTTGCTGGTGGTGCTGCTGCTGTTGCTGCTGATGGTGGAGGTGGTGATGTGGCGATGACGTACCGTTATGATTGTCCCACTGGTGTGACGGTCTGGGTTTTCCTCTGTCGCCCGGCCATGGTATGACACCGTTGGGCGTGTTGGCGTGCTGCCCTAACACACCGCTCTCGAAAGACTTGCTGGACTTGATCGACTGCCCTACTGCGGTGGAGGTAGTGGAGGCTGTGGACTTGGCGTCGTCGGTCGTCGTCGTCGTCATCGCGATCATTGCGCTGTTCCGGTTCGTGTCGACCGCAGCCGACGACACGCAAGTTTCCGGATTGTTGTTGCTACGGTTCTGGTACGCCGCCTGGTTGATATTTTTGGGAAGGCCGTAACCACTAACCGGGTATACGCGATCCGGGACGCACTGCCAAGGAACGCCACCACCACCCAATGTGCCACGAATTTCTTGACTAGACCACGGTGGCGGCGTCGATTTGGCTGCATTCATGGAGGGCCGATCGGCACTGATCCTATGGAAAATGGAAAAAAATGGTTAAACAGAGTTTGGAAAGTATGCAAACATCGAAATAACTTAATGTTTTGTTCATTTTGTATCGTTTGGTATCTGAGTGAGAGGGTACCTAATGCTCGATCGTTGGAATTATTTAAAAAAAAAATCCGATTATTATAAAAAATCGTGAACACTTAAAGACTTAACATGGATATCCTTCAATCGGTTTATTAGAATTTTCCGGTTACGGATTAATTCAATATTGTGTATTATTCGCAATATTGTAGTCATTGTTAAATCAAAAAAATCAAAATCTAAGCACGCAGATAAAAAAAAATACTAGCTCACCCGTTTGCAGACGACCTTGCTGAACTATAGGGGAAGTCTCGCATCAGGTTTTCAGTCCTCCTGTTGTGCGCATTGTCTTTCTGCTCGAGATCGTGTAACCTACAACGAGACATTATTAAACGGTGTCTCAAAAAATATATAATTTTAAAAAAAAAACTTTTTATTTCGTAAATATGAAAAATAAAGACCACTTCGTTCTCTAAAATAGAATAACCATTACTCATTGTTAGGGCGTATTTATCAAGCAAGCTAATACCAATCTACCACTTTCAAATCTTACTAATTTTTCAGGTTAGGTATTATACTTTTTTTGAAATAGTTACTTTATTCAATTATCTTTTTATTATTGTTTTTGAGCAATAAAAGTTTTATTTGTCGTAAAATAATCATCTAAAACTAATGAATTTTGAAAGAATAGTGTTTTTAATAGTTTATTGTAGATAATTCAAGTAGGTATAAGTATAGTGCAACAATCGAACGATTTTGAAAACATCGTCAAATATGTGAATATGTGATCGGAAAAAAAAACGTGGAATATTACTTAAATGGAATTAAAGTTAAATTGCAATAATTTATAGTTAATAACTACATTTAAGTACTGCAATAATAGCGATGACCTCGATTAAAAAATTAAACTTTTTTTAATTAATCACACTATCGACTATGCTAACTGTATAACCTATAAATTATAACTAGTAAATAATAATCAAATTTATGAATAACACAATATAGTACTCGAATACAGCTTATTTGAAAAGTTCTCCGCATAAAATTATGTGACTGTTATTGTATATAAACGTGTTTCATAACACGACTCCTCATAATCCTGACTTAATTATATTCAAAGTACGATAAAATTGTTTTAATTATTATTATAATTATTTTTTTTTTTTTGCTCACCACCGGGAATGGTTCATGAGGTTCCGTTGGTCGTGACTAGTATGATGGTAGCTGTTCGCCGAGCCCCCATGCAACGTCGACGGGTTGGCGTACAGCGCGGAACACGTGGCCCTGCAATTCGGGTCAGCAGACGTCCTCGTCGTCGGTCCGCTTTGATTGGGTTGTTGTGTCCTGCTGTGATCAAAAACAACGAGAGATAAGTGACTGACAAAATGTTTTGCTGGTCATCAAGAGGACCCCACACCCAGCACGTCGTCTCCGTCTTGCAAACGTACAACATTGCAAGTTTCAAATTTTGTGATCAACCACCAAAAGAATAAAATTCGATCGGCGTCGCTATATATTTGATATTGTACGAGTGACCAATATTATCAGACTAACAAATTGTTAAAATTATTAGAAAAAAAGTTAATCTGTGTTTTTACGTAGATTTTTGACGATATATATTTCGATTTCGGAGTTTAGCTATGAAAGTGTGCATTATTGAGATATTATTATAATATAAAGAGGCAAATTTAAACATTTACAAACATATTAAAAAAAAAAAATGTTTAAAACATTGTAAAAAAACAACATATAGATAATATTTTACACCAATGTTAAAGCTCACAGCACGAAATCGGTAGCGCGAGACGCAAATTTTCAGCGTTGTACGTTTGGAAGACGGAGTGACCATGCAGGTGGTCTCAGGTAATTGATGACAAATATTTACGACGATTTTGTTTCAGATGGACTCGATGGAAACCGTGATGCCGGGAGAGCATGTGGCAGTCGAAAACACACGAATAGAACATGAATAATTTTAAATTATTTATGTTTAAGATAGATTTACAATATTGTTATATACGTTGGTGTACGGTTTTTTATTTTATTTTTTATGTCTGTGTGTCCCTGCAGAATAAACTCAAACAGATCGTTTAGTGTTTTTATTTCCACCCCTGTTGCCTTATCCATTAATTCCAAACCCAACTAAAATGGTTGAGAAAACATTTTTTTTTTTTAACCGAAGGCGATCTTGCGATAAACAATCTAAACTTAACCTTGTAAACTCACTAAAAGTCGTTCCGAAAAATTGTTGAAGCTAAAACCTATAGATGAACCAACCAATGCTATAACTTCTCAAATGTTTTTAAAAAATCACGAGAAAGTAATTTTTTAATAAACTACACATAGTATCTTTTTTTTCAATTAAAATATATAGATAAATCTAACTTAACAGTTAATGTGATGTCCGCCAAAAATCATCGATTTTTCTCGTATTTCAGCAGCAATAATTGACACCTATCAAAGCACACGTGAAAAACGTCTAATCGAAATAAATGCGATGTATCACGCTCTGACCAAATTATTTTTTAATAAATTTAATAAATAGAACGAATACTGATAATTTTTGAGGACAGTGTAAAGTAGAATAGAGTTTGTCTAGACAATATTTTGAAACTAAAACGTATTAACTTATACATTTCTGTATAATGTAAAAATATGCAGTAGAAAAAATTATCTGTCACACCTCACACGAGTTGAATTTTGAACTCGGAAAGACATTACGAGACTACAAACATAAAAATGGATTTAGCATTGATGTACTGACACCACACTTATAATAATACATAATAATATAATGATATAAATATATATAACACTAAATAAAAAGTCATCGTTTTGATTAACGATAAATTTACTGACTTCGTAAGTTTCTGTCGAGCTCCGAGAAAAAAATCAATACGACATTAAAAGTTTCTCTTAAGTATTTTTTAGGGCGAGAAAGTATTTAAGCGTAAAAAATAAAACGTGTCTCGTCTTTACGAGAGGGTACTTAATAATACATACAGAATATGTATTAATTATATTATACAAAAGAGAGATTTTATACCACCGCATATATTATATATTATATCGATACTGCTTCAGGAGTCTCAATGATTAATTTTAAGCTCGACAAAAAAATAAAACCCGTCGATTATATAAAGTGACAAGTTATATTTTTTTTGAACAGGAAAAAAAGTTTCTTGACTTTTAATGCTAGTCGTGTTGCTATACGAAAAAGTTTGTTTTCTCGCCATTTATATTAGGTATTCGAAAAAAAATAACAAAACGTTAAAAGTTTATTTTCTCCAAGTATAATCTATTGCAGTAATTAAAACTAAAAAAAAAAAAGATTCGCTTACTTAGACATAATTTTAATCGATTATTATTATTTGTTAACGTTGATTTTATAAAATCTGAGAATTTATCGTTTTATTTTTTTAAGAAATTTTTCATTTTTATCAGTTTTACCATCGGTAGAGTACGAGCAGTAATATTTATTCACTGGTGAAATATTATTTAAGGATATAGATAAGCCACAGCTACATGGTTAAGTTGTATAAGGTTCATTGGTACCTAATTATAATATGATATATTATATTCGTTTAATATGTATATACCCACAAATGTTAAAAATATTTCATAATTTACAACCAAGATGATAAATCATAACAAATTATTGAAATAAAATAAACTAACTATTTATAGAAAAGGATTTCATATTAAAATTGCATATTTTGTGTAAATAACACAAAAGATAATAGGTTAAATTCAATGAATATATTCTTATTGAAATCTATACATTTTAAATATTATACAATAAAAATTATGAAATCTTTCCAAGTTTTAACCGCTGGTTAATAATAATATAGTTTATTTTTTTCCACAGTGGCCATTGATATTATTTTATCAATGGTCCCAAACGGTTGTCAGATAAACATTATACATATAATAGGTATATAAAATTATTATAGAAATCGCTGTTTTTATGCCACTCCACCATTCAGAAATTACCACGTACCTACATTTAATTAATTAATGGAAAATTAAAATATTAAAATATCTGATATTGAATTATAGAATACCAACTATTACATTTTTACATATACTATTAACTATTAACTATAACATTTTTTGATAATTGCTTTGTATTGAAAAATACTGTATATACCTTCTATTAAATTGCGTTACTGTATGGTTTTTGAATACAAAATGTAAAAATGGATATTATACTATAAATATCTATCATAAAAATTAACTAGATAAACTAATATAGATTGGTAACTGAAGTTTTCATCTAAGTTAAAAAAAATAGACGAACAATAGATTTTTATCTAGATAAGTTCAAACATCGGTTCTGACTGGAAGTTGTCCACGTGGCCAAGGGAAGCCTACGAGGCTTTTATAGATACCATAAAATAAATTAAAATAAATATTTTATGTTATTAATATAAACCAAAAAACTAAAAATTTTAAAGCGTTTGAAATCGGATGAATCGTTTTGAATAATCTTGCTATAATCACAATAATGTTGAAAAACGTGGCTGGATGTTAACAACGTGATAAAATGCGGGCCATGATGATTAGGTATTTCACGCGAATAACGAAGAATGCCCACCCATCCAGGCTAAAAAAATCTCGATTCGTTGAATAAAACATCGTCTACCTGCGGTAACCATGACAACGATAATCACGACGGACACTGCAAGCACAACGGTAAAATATATTATGCTGTTTTTCATGTTCTTGTACTTTGCAACAAAATATTAATATTATTATTATTATTATTATAAGATGCGAAAACTTAAAACAAGATTATAATAAGGCTCTTTCTGTTTGTTGTTATCGGTTTGTGTACCTACCCATCATCGGTTTATTAAAAAGAACGCTGCGGCGGAGTTAATTTAACAAACGAAAATAATTCTTCATTCCGCAAAATATTGTATTACTAAAATATACGTATTGTGCTTAAACTATAACATAATACCATAACAATATTATTATACACTTAGCCGGCGCACAGCCCTCTTGTGCCGTCAGCCGATTGAATACAATTGAAATGAAAAATTATAATCGCGTCTTATACTATTTTGTTCAGTAGAATAATTAGAGGTGTACAATAGCTGTAAAAATTGACTTCGGATTCGTCTGCGCGATAGAACGATAATTCAGCAAAAGACGAAAAAACGCAAACAAGTCGAGAACAATATCGCGTGCAGTTAACTGCTCAAAATCGAAATTTTAATTTAAGTTTTCTCTTAATAGAGAGCAGTTTTTTAAGATCTATTGATTATTTGTTCGATCAGTCCTTTTCATCGAAATGGTGAAATTCCCCAATTATACTGACTATATTATGGTAATTTTGATTGAATTCATAAAGCTCACATCTCATCATCGAGTGCTGAATTCTATAAAACGTTTTATTCAAATATTGAGTTGGACGTAATAGATTCTTATTGGAGAAAACGAAGATGAACCGATTGCCGTCGAATAGAAGAGACTAAAAGTTGTATTTACTACTCAAACACAATTGTTTGACGCAGAAAGAATATTTATCATTTTCTATGTATACAAACGGTAGGTACCTACACCTATTTGAACAATCGAAACAAAGCTTTTTAATTTAGGCTTTTTTCAGTTTTAAACTAAAACGTACCATATTAATACGTAATAGTCGCTAATAATTAACTAGACATAATATCAAAGCGAATTATTTCCATAAATTATTTCAAAACGTATACATGTTGTCCGTGTTGTACCTATAGGTCCTATGTATAAGAGAAATAAAGCAGTTAATCCAAACGGATATTGGCTAAGTGCCATAGGTACTAAATAGATTTGGACCAACTTAGAAAATAAATATATATATTTTTGTTTCGATCGTTTTATCTCATTGTAAAATACATTCGTTTGATTTTATTGGTTTTAGAAGAGGATAATATAGAAAAAATCGCCACCATCGGAACATTTTGGCAGTCGTACGTTTTTAATTTCCATCCCTCAAATAAGCATGGTTAACCTCATTCAAAGGGTTAATTGAAAAAAAAAGGTGACTTACAAGTGCTTACAAATCGCGCACAGCATTTTGGCACTGCCGAGTATCGACATCATTATAGGGAAACAACAAAACGGCCATCGAAAAAGCCTTTTAATAAGTTTTTATGTATAAAAGTGAACTAAGAATTTTTCAGTTTACGTCCATATACAAACACTTACGAATGACTTTTTTTAACTTTGTATGAAAACTTGAGTAAAAAACGAAGGTCTGTAGCTACCGAAAACGTGACGTTATCATCCGACAGAAATGGTGATTTTGGAACAACTTTTATGACTCTACGCGTCTAGGACGTTTTTTCGTGTTGTATACATGTCGAATGTCACCGATTTTTGCAGTCAAAATCTCGATGGACAGTTTTTGTGTTTCGTTGGCAACATTTTATACGCACCGGAAAGTCAATGTTTTCCAACCGAAACAGACGAAGCAATCTCATCGAATATAAAAACAAACCTAAAGGCTAAAACCTGACTATAATCGAAGTATTCGACGGTATAGTCGGGACCGGTCAACGACGCATTTTTGTATATACGTCGATATAGTCTGTGATTTTATGTAATAAAATAAATTGAACGATTCCATATCGGGTCAGCGCAATACTTTACGACCCGCAGAGGCCAGACGTAATGGCATTTTTTTTTCATTTCGCTAAAGGTTCCGTTTTACCAAGAACATCAGACTTTTTATTTTCACATATAATAAAACATTATAACCACATTCGAAGAAAAATAACTATATCGTGTCATGATCATTTTCAAAAGTCTTATACCACCCCCTCCCTACAAGACTAAATTATAATAATATTATTAATTTTTTAATTGTATTTAAAATACATTCCTCGTTTTTCTCGCCATTTAAAAATTGATTTTTTTTATTCATAATATAAAACATATTAATTCCTAATATACAACATTCAAAATTCAATCAACTCTACGACATTTTAATATCATTTAGTACAAAAAAATAAACGATGTCCTTTTATGTTAACCAAAGCTCCGTTAATTAAAATTATAGTGGACGTGCTGTAATTAACTAAAATATAGTTATATCGTATTCCCCTATAATTTTATATTTTGTATTTTATATAACTGCTACCGTATACCAAACGAAATACAATACAATAATACTGCCTTCCTATCACTATCATACCTGTCATTATTATTATTATCGCCATTATATTGGCACTTAAAATTACATTAATATTATTATGATAAGACTGTATAAATAGTATAATAATATTTTGATGAATATTTAAATTTACAATTTTGTCATCACGTATATGATAATATTTTAATATATCAATATATATATTAGATAAAGTTATCTGGAATATATATATATATATATATATTGGTCCGTGGCGAGGTGCCTCTAAATGAAAAATCCGTTCGTAAGAGGCTTTAACTCTTCGTACCTTGGTAACTGATTTGCGCTTTTCGAACTGGGCATGGAGACGGCGGCGACGGAACATTTATCGGTCGGACCTTCACTATACGGTGGTGGAGGACTGTCACCGGCTTCCGGCACTGTCGAGTCTTTTAACGAACAACTATATATCATAGGTATACGATAAATCAGCAGGCGACATGCAACAAACGACAAATAAAATAAACAAATAATAATGTGACAAAAATATACAATACTAAGTACGATTTAATATAAGTTTGCAAGAGTAGGGTGTTGATAAACTGTTACATAATATTAATATAATAAGAGGTAAGATATGAAGTGAGGAAAACGGCGCGCTGAAAGGTTTTTGATCGAGTTGTATAATACAATTATTATAATTATTATTGGATCGAGTATCAAAAAACTAATGCTGGGAAAAAGGGTAACCGGAAAAAAAATGCAATGACAATTGATTATATGTATTATTAATATTGAAATGCTGATTCGCTGAATGATAATAATTTTACAAATATTTCGACTTTAAGTTAGCTAAAAATATAATACCTAACTCAGTGAAAAGTGATAAATGATAATAATGGACAAATTTAAGACTTATTCACTATAAAAAATCAATATTTTTATCAGCTGTATTTGTATTAAAAAATAATAAATTTGATTAAGCAAGATATGATATTATAATTAACTACTTCAAACATAATTATTAACCGATAAGTATCTATATTTAATTCAAAGTTTTTGTAAAATTATAATGATAATTTATTTTGGTTCTCTTTTTAACGTATTGATATCGCAATACAATAAATTAATAATTTATAGTAATGTTTCAGTGTTTTTTTTTTCCGGAAACTTGTACAAAATATTTTGATTAAAAAAACAAAATTCATAAACAATATAAATAGCAACAGAGTTGTACCAAAATTATTTTCCCAAGTGGCATATAATATTATGATATTATATGCACAATGGTTGTGATAATTTTAAGGGACTCCAATTAATTTTCACATTTTACATGATTAACATATTTTGATGTTTTCACTAATGGTGTTTTCACCCGATAGTCAATTCATGAACGTAGTGGAATACATTGTCTATTATGATTTTAACAGGAATTAAGATTTAAAAAATTGAATCAATATTTGGTACTCGTGAACAAATAATCATATTTAAAAAATTGCATTGTACACTATATATTATAAAAGAAAATTATTTGAAACCGATAAAGGCATTTGCTTAAATACCGGTACACCACATTAGCCGGTGACGATCTAGTCCTGCAGTATGGATGCTTATAATTATTTTTTAGGGGAAAAGTTTCATTTTTACCGCCATTTTCTTAACATGATGTGTACATAATATCGTGTCCTTAAAAAACGTGATCGACACCCCTAGCGGACGACGAAATGATGAGTGTGCGTCGCCAATGAATGTCGTCGTGTACGGTATTACCACATAATATTATCGCGGTAAACGATCGTCGTGCACAATCAAAGGGCGAGACAAGTGTGCTAATGGTGTGCATATTATAATAATATATAAATAGAGGTTTGTTGGGGAAGAAAACGAAAAAACAAAATCTACGGTGGATTTGTTCACTCTAACGGTGCATAACACATTATATGCGATGTTACATATGTGAATAGTTTTATACAGACCTTTTGGCTCTCCGAGATGAATAGGTTTTCCGTTTGGACGACAGAGGAGGTGAAGAGTTACTGGTCTTCTGCAGGGACGTCTTCACCGCCGTGTAGGGTATTTCTCGTAATTGTTCCTCGGTCATGCCATCAGTTTCGACAAGTTCGAACTCCAAATGCTTTTTGAGCTCCTCCGGCAGACGCGTCTTACTGTTGCTCTCCGACGGTGACCTGGACCGGGACCTTCGCAAAATCGTCATTCAATCATCTCGTATATATTGACAAGATATTTAAAATAAAAACCCGCTACCCTTCCCAGAATATTTGTTCTGAGTACGGCCTTAATTTATATGGTACAAGAGTGGCAAACTTACGGCTCGCGTCTTATTAAAAAAAACCATTATTATTATCGATAAAATTATAAAAAAATATAAATTGTATCTTTTAATAATTCGGCTCTTGATATCATTATATTTATACTCATGAACGTATTCATGTTGGCCACCCCTAGTTTAAGTCTGATTAACTATATAGAATTACGTGTAATTTATAAAATATAATTTTACTAAACATTTCGAACTTGTTACTTTTTGATAGGGTTTATTATTACAACAGTTAATCTGATTCATATGTTTACAACGAGAAATTTACCTAGAAATTTTTTTGATGATATTTTTATTCAAATGCTGCAGCCGGATCAAACGCTATACACTTTTTACGTGAAACTATACCAGTTTTGTATAACATCCCTTCCGACTTGTCGGACCGGTCGACCGCGCAGCTATATAATCATTATACCCTAGTACACGCGACTTCCGACGTCGTGGCAAGCGATCGAACGTTGAAGAGAGGTGAAGTCACCGACCCGGAAACCGGAAGTTCAAGTAGAGTATATCATTATACCTACAATATATTTGGGAACCGACCACCAGCCATTACATCGATGGAAAACACGGTAGGAACCTATGTATAAGGATACGCGGCAAACACTTCCTCGTTTTCATGATATTATGGTCTTGGCGGTGAATACAATGCAATAAAAACTGTTTGATGTATGTGGTCAAAAACTGCAAAATTTTCCACGACTGAGTATTTTTTTCAAATAAAAAATATTTGTCTTTTTCTTATTTTAACAATATTATTTATCATAGATTTCCAGACAATCTAGATATACCTATTATAGTGGTTTACAAACTTCTAATCAAATAGATTCTAATTGGACCTTTGATCAAAGTAGATAAAAATGTATTTAGATCGTTATTATTATCAATATCGATTTTCGAAAAATCCGAACAAAACATAATTACTAGCTATACTTACTGCAGAAAAAATTATTACATGAATATTATGGTAATATATTGTAATATAAACGTTTGAAAATTGAATGCATATGAAATATGAAATAAAAATATACGAAATATTAATTAAACTATGTTTTAATATTTTTCATAGCTATTTTTATGTTTACCACAATCAGTGTTGTCACAAAAACATCATCAACTGTTATCTTAACCTGCCACCCTTATTTTCCAAAAAATAAAAACATTGTATTAAGTACTAATCAAAAATTTGCAAAAATTAAACTTTGAAACGATAATATTTCCCTACTCTATTGTATTAACTCATCTATATGGAATAACGAAAATGGAATATAATTTTATCATCATCATTATCGTGATTAGTGTTATTACCTGTGTTTCCTGTGTTTTCGTCTCCGGTACGACGAAGAATGATGAGAAATTTCGCTCTCGGACTCCAATCCACTGTTCGCGTAGCCCGACCGAGGCCGAACTACCGACGCCTTTTGTATGGCCGACCTGCCCTCGGCCTGCCTTCGCTGCACTTCCCGCCACTGTCCCTCCGACTCTACCAGCTGATACCTGTGCCGCCTGTGCTCGTGGTCGTCACCCGTCGACGACTTCCGGCTCCGGTGCCTGTGCTTCCGGTGCGACTTGCCCGACTTGCCCGACCGGCCTGACTGTTCACTCTCGTTATCCGACGACCGTCTATTGTTGCGGTGTCTATGCCTGCTCAACACCCATCGAACGTCCAATTATTATTGTTATTATTAAAAATTAGAATCATCATCGTGACGACCTTCCGATGTCGACATTTCGTTGGAAAACCGCCTTGAAACTCGATGAACTACGGACGTGTCGTCGGTGAAGTTAATATTATATACATCAATATTATAAATATATAGCTATATATTATGCATGTCACATCGACAAAAATTCCTCCAGTTGCACTCTTAAAATTCAAAAGTTACGTCTTTCCTACCAAATTATAGGTAAAAGTAAAACATCTATTCGAGCGTCTTGCCGGAGTCATTGGTCTCGAAGCATAACATTGAATTTTTGTGCACCCGGAACCGTACGTACAAATAAATAGCGATATTTTTAAAATAAAAATTTCTTTAGAAACCTTTTAGTTATAATATATTATCCGTGTAATCTGTTTAAATTACTATTATTACCATCACATACATTGGAGGCATGAGAAATGCTATTAGATTATTAGTTCTCAGCCGGAAATTTGATAAAAAATCAAATTCACACGGCGTATGATGTGTAAATCTCTTTGTCGAAACATTTGAATCCATAAATATTTGATTACCAACTATACTGTAATAATATTTTTGTCATTCATGTACAAATTATTATCGAAATAAGGTCAACCATCTAAATTGCTTACGTAATTCATACGAGTAAATAAATTACTTATTGTTCACAATATTGTTATGCATAGGATACCAACAGTATTTTAATGCAGATTTTGTTTGTACGATATTTAAACATAATATATAAATTACAAAGCAAATGATTTCTATTCACTCAGTATAATATAATATATTATGAAATGGCATTCGAACAATTATTAAATTTTGCAATGAATTTATTTACGAACGGCCCGTTTCCATAGATTTAATGTGCGCGTTTCCCATTAAAATAATACGTTTGTGCATTTTTGTGTTCGCTGTCTTAAGCGTGAATATAATCTCCTTAGAAATCCTTAGAAATCATTTTATAAAAGGTACTGTTTGTTTGAGTAAATCATTAGAGTAATGATATGCCTAAAAATTAAAATAACGTAACGTATTATCAAACCGGGCGCTATTATGGGTCGAAGACGATTTACGAAATACGCCCCTTCATTAATTTATCAAATATAATATAATTTGTTGTATAATATTGCCTTAGTGAACGTTCGTGTTATTATTCTTAAGAAAGATTATCGAACTTAGGTTAGATTTAATCAATTTCGCAAATAATATGTGCAATCTTGATAAGCATGTAGGTATATATATATATATTATTTATTATATGATTTGGTACTTGATTTTTTTTTTTTAGTATAAATAAATCAAAATATTAAACTACGAGGAATAATGAAAATGTTACCGAGGTTTTAACGTAGTTAACACATCGTTAAGTTGCTCAACATCCAAAACCTTAGAAAATAATTTAGCGTGTTCATCCAACATTTGTCATGAAATGAGTGTAAATTATATATCATAAATTTCTATCATTTTTATAAATATCATTTTTTTATGACTGGTCACAATACAAAGACATTGAAATATGGTTGATATTTTAGAAGACGGCACGCAGCACATGCAGCGCGTTATATATATTAAAACGATTAATCTTTATATCATATTATTTAATGCATGTTTTGTTTAAATAAAGAAATATATTTATGTTCTCACAACGATCTCGATTATTATCGATTATTTTAAAAAAAAATTTCAACGAGAATTAAAAATAACGCATTATTTTAATAACAGTATGAGTTAATTGTTATAATATAGGTATGTGATTAGAATGAATCGAATTTCTAAAATTGTAGATTGGATTTAGAAATATTTCAGTCTAGAACCAATACCAAATGGTTCAAGATCGAATTAAAAATCGCGTAGGCATGAATTACTGCGTAGTACGAACTATATACACTATTTTACCATCGATGCGCGTAAACAACAATGGTTTTTCGTTTGGCACCTTCTAGTGAAAATGCGAAACAACACTATAACACGTATAGGAGAACAGTCTCAGTATTAAACTTCTCTTATCGAATACCTCCATACAACACCAGCTGTGCGTTCAACAAAAACCGATGTGTCGATATTTATAAGAACGTACCCGAAATACATAAACAATGCGTCACACGGACCTAGCTGGGTAGTGGTAATTGTTAATTATTGTGATAGTGATGGTAAGTGGGGGTGAAGTGAGGGTTGTTTATATTGGCAGATAAATGTATACGCTGTCTGCAGAGTGTGGTGAGTATTTTATACAGTTCGGTCACTTATATATATTTATAAGATATAAGATTATAATATTACCTATAATGATCAAGACCGGTGCATAAGTTTCACGCTCAGGTGAGGTCAGCTGCATAGGCAAAGATACGAGTGCGGAACTAGAAACAATGGGGAGGGTTGTCGAGACCTTTTGTAAATTTATAGGTACGACCGGACGAGCTGGTAAACAATAAATGGAATAGGTACTGCAACTTGCAATAACTACTGCCGCAATCAGCGTCAACGACTGCGGCAGTGTACGACTAAAATTGAGCGAAATAGGGTTGAGATGGCGTAAATGCTATAGCGACGATCAGATCAACGATATAATTTTTAAAAAATATCAAAAAATCAAAATATTATCGGTGTCTTGCTAAAAAATATCGAAATTTTAGTGATTGCTATCGAAGAATACCAATATTAGAAATAAGAGAATAATTTTATCCATCATTCTCTGAACTATTTAGATGGCCTAAATAAATTAAATTCAGAATATATTCTTTGATATAAAAATAATATTAATTGTATCTATATCGTTACACCTACACAAAAGTCGATAATTTTTGTTGAGACTTTTCCGACTATATTTGGATATGATTGATGGTATTTTGAGAACAAATTTCAAGAAAGGTCAGATGTTATACAGTGAATAGAATCAAAAACCAAATTTGTGTTTGCAGTCGAACTAGGAACTTTAAAGATTGGAGCGTAGTGAGCGTACTAACTATAAATATCAGAGAACGTATGATGTATCGTGTTAAAGAGGGTGTCATCGTACTATTCATTTTCTCTCTACATTACTCTAGACACACTAAATGTACATAACGCATTCATGGAAAATCATTTGACGTATCGATATGTCTGAATATTATGTCTAAACAATGTATTTTTTAAGTCAAATAATAATAATAATATTACAATATAAAACCACTATGTCGATTTCTCAATAATAATATTTTCTATTATTTCTGTAATAGGTGATTTTACTTTAACATCACTCAAAAACCATTAAAAAAAAAAAAAAATGAAAAATATAGTAGCTTACATAAATGTGTTTTGTCTATATGTCTATGAAGAAAACTGAGAAAACGGAATTTTAAATTAAACTAGTTGTGTATATATAGCAAATTAGCAACCATAAAAGTTACACTTTCACAAGACATCTATACTTATATACCTACAACACGTTATAAGTTATAGAACGGAAAACCCATGTTATTAGGTTATATATTATATGTAGGTGGGTTGGTTTTAGTTGAGTTGGGTTAACATGTAAACGGGACAATCGTAGGTATTAAATTGTATTTAGTGGTATATAGCACACTACGTACTTGCGACACGATCTAGAGTCGTTGGAGCTCTGACTATCTACACTGGATGACCGGCGCGCATGGCGCATGATCTGATGCGGACCCGATCGGACACTTCTTGGCGAGCTACTCGAGTACAGGCCCCTAGTCGGTGCGCTTGACCAAACGCCCCACGGTGCGCTTCTGGTGCTCCTCGGTGAATCGCTCCGGTTCGGCACGTACATACTGCGTCGATTAAACAGACAGAATTAGACACGTTTTAACAACGAATCGCGCGTGAGCACTCTAGAGCGATCGTATAACATTGCAATTATTATTAATAAAATCGTTTTAAATTCACGTACGTGTGGACGGGCAGTTGAGGGTTGGAGCAGTTTTTTAGTTTGTCTTGCGGTTTCAACGACGACGATGACGACAGCAGCATCAGTTCTTCTCTGGTCTTGTACTCGTCTCCAAAATTTTGATCTGTGTGGAAATAAGATAATACTTTGAGTCAAAAATACGCCACGATACCCAATTGGAAATTTATGTCTTACGCCAACTCTTACTAAGGGCGCAGTAAAGCGCCTGTACTGGCTACCCAACAGTTGGCTGGCCCTTACAGGCATAGTACTGGCCACAAGTTTAGACAGTACTGCACTGGTACTGGACAAACAGCACTGGTAGTTAAGTACTGATCTAGTACTGACATATTACGGGCTCCGATCAATATTCTAGTAATGGCCAGCCATTGTTTCTCGTAGTTGTGCCAACGTTGGCGGAATACTGGCATATTACGGGCTCTGTTTCGATTTCGAGCAAGGGCCACCTAGTTTTTGTCGTAGTTGTGCCAACGTTGGCGGAGTACTGTCATATTACGGGCTCTGTTTCAATTTCGAGCAAGGGCCACCTAGTTTTTGTCGTAGTTGTGCCAACGTTGGCGGAATACTGGCATATTACGGGCTCTGTTTTGATTTCGAGCAAGGGCCACCTAGTTTTTGTCGTAGTTGTGCCAACGTTGGCGGAGTACTGTCATATTACGGGCTCCGTTTCAATTTCGAGCAAGGGTCGAAAGTCCGTATTTAAGAGAGGCAACTGCCCTGAGCTCTAACATTTTTGGGCGTGGGCGTCAACATTTTGAGATCAGAAATTTTTATTTGTAAATTATTAAGACTTTTAAAATTTAAATTATTTTTAATATATCATGCTGTTTGAAATTTAAGCAACTTAATAAATGTATATTAAGCTATCAACGATAGAGAATTATTAATTAGTTTTAAAATTAATAGCCTCTATAGTCAATACTATAAATAGAGATCCAAAACCTTTTTATCCACTTTTTTCAACAAACAATTATATCTTGAACGACTTGAACTCTCCCGCTAATCTTCTTATGGTAATAACTTAGCAGGTAATACTTTTGTCTTTAATTATATTTGAAAATGTATTACTATTATTTTTTCTTTTATTAACTATAGGTACCTATTCGATATTTGTTTTCTATAATATCTACTTTCAAGTATCATTATTATATTCAATCTTTGATTAAGCATTTATGTATTGGTAAATGTGTTGGATATAGGTAGGTTGGCAATGTCAAACATTTTTGATCTAATTGGTAATTATTATGCATCTAGATTCTAGATAAATCAAAATTGGATTTAAGTTGTATCAATGCCATACAACGTTGTATACAATATAATATAATATTACGAAAAATAACCTGAGTATTTAAATGTATTTTACTAAAATATTTATTATATGTATATTAATTAGTTTGATTTTGACATGTCTCTTTAGTGTATTTCCTTGTTTGCCAAAAATAAATAATACCGAGTTATAAATTATAATGTTGGAATATAGTTTGGCTATTGTATATACCAACTCAAATCATTGCTGATATTCATAATGAAGTATTTAAAAACTTGATGATGATTACATATTTTTAATTTAATTAGCAATATTATATTCAAAAGCTGTAGTCAAAAAATTACTCGAGGTTAAAATTGAACAAATATATATCTAGGGGAATAAAACACAAGTTAATTAGTTATCACGGCTCGACTGTACCTATAAATAAATACTATTATTTTGTTATTTGTGGTGTGTTTATCACTTAATAGTTGGGAAAACCGTTTAACGGCAAGACCCGCACAGACAACGAACGCCGCCGCCCGTCATCGTGTTATATAATACACATCGTCATAATATCGTCACAACGACAATAGTGACAACGGCATCGAAAACTGTATGTTTGTTACATCCATGTGGTATAAATGTATAATACGACCGTGATTTTATTATATATTTATTTATTAAACGTTTTATAGTATATATTCAGTTAAAAGTTTACACTTGTGTTAAGTTGTTTAAGTTTCTATAAAGTATAAACGTTAATCTGTGTGACACAACGCCTGATTATATTAAACATTTTCGGTAAGTATTGTTTCATAATATTTTAATAAATAATAATATTATAGTAGACTTTAGCTTTAATAATAACAAGCCTCATGATAATCGATCTTGGCCAAACAAATAGACATGGACAACTGAAATAGGTACCTATTATATTTTAACTGTTTAGTATATAAGTAGATATATATACATAGGTACCTAATACATTATTATAGTTGGATTGTAAATTATTGCTTAGATTTATATAAATACCTACTTACCTACTGACATAGTACACTAAACATAAAATACATTTTTATAAATGTAGGTATAACGTGAAATGCTAGTTGTTATTTGTTAATAATCAACAAGAACTGAATTCAAAAAAATGGGTTTACTATACCTACGCTATATATCATATTATATAAGTAATAGGTACCTGGCAAACAACATTTATTATTGCTATCAGTGGCGTATATAGGGGGGAGGCCCCCTAAGCCCGGGCCCATAGTGAAATGAAATTTCATATGTAGGTATATCATGTTCAATTAAAACATTTTAGTATAATTATATATTTTTATGATACCATGGCCCACCTGTAGTCTGTTCATCGTAACATACTTCTAAATGTTGAGGAAATCGTTAATATTTTTATTTGAAAAAAAAATAGAAAAATGAATTTTACATAATATTAAGTCAAAAAATGTTTAAGTCTACCTACTTTAGAAAAATGCTTAATTTATTATATATCTTATTTAATAATAAATATATATTAATACGTTTAAATTCCTATATTTGTATCATTTATGTCATAATTAAAACCACCAGTTCCCTAAAAAATTTTTAGTTGTAACTATGGTGGGGGTAAATTGGCCCATAGTGAAAATAATTCCCATATACGCCACTGATTTGCTATTATTATTAGGTATATATTATATATATATATATTTATAATTATAGTTTTCTTAGTTATTTTTTTAATTAATATTATTAATTTAAGTGTAATTAAAATGGTTATTTTTAAATTTAAATTTTAATAAATTTAAAATAATTATAGTTTTAAATTTTAATAATTAATTATTTTTAATAATATAAAACCGTATTATTATAATTTTATATATTAATTATTAAATATTTTTAATTGTGGTCTTTGAATAAATTGATGAAACATTAAGTGGGTACCTATAAAAGAAAACTGAAAAATGTATGATACAAAAAGTATCTATTACCTACCTAGTTATAAATGTAAATTTTATGAAATTAAAGTCATTTTTAGGACAAATTTATATTTAACTCAGTCCTTAGACCCAAATTATGTATTCTATTATTTAGTAATACTATACTTATCAAGTAGTAATAAAAATTTAGGCACTTGTATCTAATATTACACATCTAAAACAAGAATGCCACAACACAAATTTTAAAGTTTTGAGAAAAAGCGATTTGAAGTTTAAATTTAAGATGTTTTAAAGTGTTTTTTACTTATGTGTTCAAAATTAAAAATTTAAATACTTGCTAACATAATTAACAATAAGTCTTCATCAAATATTATGAAATGCTCTCTTAAAAATATAACAGTGAGCCAGTGAGTTTAATCTATGTACATTTTTGTGCCATAAATCAAATTATGGCAGTGTTTTAAATTATTACATAAGGTCTTTTTTGGATACAAACAATTTATGCATCAGACTTTGTCTTTATCTATGTGGCTATGTTGATAGTTTGGCTGGTCGTTTATTTTTTCCCACATTCTTAATTTTTTAATACATAATTTATAATATCATCATCATATATGATATAATTATTGATGAATTTTTAGTTGTGGTAGTCTTGTTTGAGAGGTGCAATTTACCTATTAGGTGTTTCATTACTGTAATTGTATGTATACCTACTTTCATTAATACATTTTAATAAGAAACTATAAACTAAATATAAAAATAATTTAATTTAACTATATACAGAGCTATAATATAGGTACCTCGTACCTAAAAACCTACTGCATTATCTAAATAAATTATATATTATTTGTTCAAAAATTATAAAAATATTAATAATAGGTATTTTTTTATTTAAACTATTCTGATGTTTATGTTATTCAGTTTGTGATGAACTTTCCAATTTATTAATTTAATATAAGCAATCAAAAATGAGTACTGCATATTATCGTTTGAAAAAACATCGAACATTTCAACGATCTACTGAAATCGAGGCAGAGGTATCAAGATCAATTTCTCAAACACAAGATATTGAACTTAAAAATTCAGATTCACCTTTAGAAGTTGGTATTGTTAGAAATGTGTTGAATGAATCTCAGAATATAAGACTTCCAACAAGAATTGAAGATAATTATGATTTATCTTACCTAACAGATTCATCTATAGACTACTTAAATAGATCACCAGATTACAATCCACTTGATTATAAATATTCTTCTTCTTTATCATCTTCTCAGAATTCATCAAACTCAGACAGTAGTGATGATTACAATATATTATCTTCTTCAGTACCAAGCCCGGTACCAAGCCTTCGTGATAAATTACAAAACTTTGTTGTACGATTCAGAAGCAATATGACGGTTGAGTTAATTGATAATTTGCTTGATATATTGCGGTCTGAAAATCATGATCTACCTAAATCAGCAACAAGCTTGCTACAAACCAAGTCTAATGAAAACATTCAAGTAATGACAAGTTTAAAAAACACAAATGGGTCATATGTATATTTTGGAATTGAAGAAGGATTGAAAGGTATAATCTCTGATGAGTATACTGAAAATACCATACGTTTATTATTTAATATTGATGGCTTACCATTGTACAATAGTTCAAGTCAACAATTTTGGCCAAACTTGGGACTTATTGTGCATGACAAATATGACACAAAACCATTTATTGTAGCAGTTTACAGTGGTGATTCTAAACCTAAAAATATTAACGATTTTATAAAAGACTTTGTTCAAGAAGTAAGTTATTTAGTTAAAAACGGTTTAAATATTCGACAAAAAATGTTTAAAATAGAAATTATTGGATTTTCCTGTGATACCCCAGCAAGAGCATTCATCAAGAAATGTAAAGGCCATGGTGGGTTTTACTCATGTGAGCGTTGTGAGACAAGGGGCAAGACGATAAACCATAAAAGAGTGTATCCCAGCATAAATTCAAGGCTTCGGACAAAAAGAAGTTTTATAAAACAACGGCAACGTGAGCACCATTTAGATGGAAGGTCATTGCTACTAGATATTCCAGACTTTGACCCAGTAAATTCTGTTTTCTTGGACTCAATGCACCTACTTTATCTTGGTGTGATGAAATGGATTTTGCAACAACTTCTTGGAGCCAAAATGCGAGTTAATCGTAAATGTAAACTTTCCCAAAACAAAATAAAGCATTTCAATTCAATTTTAAAAATATTTACAAGACATGTATCAAAAGAATTTCAAAGGAAAAAATTAGACTTAGATTCATTTACTCACTGGAAAGCCACACAGTTTAGATTTTTTTTAAACTATTGTGGGGCTCTGGTACTATGTAAAATTCTAAACAAAAAAATGTACAATCATTTTTTACTGTTGGTAGTTGCATGTAGAATTTTAAATGATCCTGAATTATGTGTTGAAAATACAAATTATGCTAGGGATTTACTGAGAAAATTTTTTGAACTTCTTCCTTCATTTTATGGATCTAGTTCACAAATTATGAATAGCCATAATTTGATTCATATAGCAGATGATGTAGAATACACTAATATGCCTTTGTCTGCAATATCCGCATTCCCTTTTGAAAATTTTCTTGGAAAAATCAAACGAATGATTAGTGGTAGAAATAAGCCTCTAGCACAGTTAGTAAGAAGAATCTCCGAGCAAAAGGCATGTCCAAAGATGATGATGAACAATGCTATAAACAAGAAAAAGTTCCTTATAATCAACCCTGACCTAACTCATAAAAGAAAAAAAGATTTAAAAAGCATAATTCTACGGGGGCTTGAATTGAATACTACTCAACCAAACAACATTGTAAAATTGGATTCTAGTGATGTTTTTAGTATTGCAAGAATTCAAAGAAAACAAAATCGTATTTTATTACATGGATATGTATACAAGACTGTCACTGATGCTTTCAAATTCCCTTGCAAATCTTCAGAAGTTGGAATTATGAAATTGGGTAGATTAAGCAATAAAAAAAGAATTATTTCTATTGATAATATTTTAAAAAAATGTGTTTTCTTTGAAAATGGAAATCATAGCTATGCAGTGACATTACTTCATAATTCATAACAATTCTTTATAATAATATAATTATTTATAATTATAAAATTTTAATTTTAATGATAATAATCTAAGCTTACTCTAAATACCTATACATAATGTACCTAATATTAAATAAATTACATACACTTAATAAAAATAGATGAAGATATAATCATTGTAATATTTTTACAGCCATGGACTTTAAAAAAGAAACAACCCATGTTTTAGTAAAATTTAATAAAATTAAAAAATGCGATAAAACTACCATAGACTTAATACCAATATCATGGACCTTTATTGAAGATGAAAAATTATACTGCAAATATCCTAATAAAAATGAATATAGCAAAATAGACCAAATGAGCAAAATGTCATCTATCCACAAGATTTCATGGAAAAGCTTTGAAATTACACTAATGAAAGAAGCCCGTAAGTATTTGTAAACTGTACCTATTAAATAGATACACAACAATTTACAATGTACATAAGTAAATAATACTATTCACAAAAAAAATGTGAATAATATATTATGATATAATCAATGATTATTAATCATATTCAATAATATTATATATTGTTATTTATTAAAGTTAAAAATTTCAGGGAATTATGATCAAGGTGTCAAGTATATGCAAAAAGCATTCTCTGATACTGTCATACAGAGTAGTACCATTGAAGAAGGAAATAGCTCTGAAGGCGAAAGTAAACCAAACAAACTAAGTGGAGAACAGCTTGGAATGTCTCTAAAAGACATCCCTTCTTTTAGTAAATCATACTCTACAACTGGAATACATAAAGTCAAAGGTGATCATTTAAACATAATTATGAAAACATAAAATAAGTTTAGTTTAATATGTCAATGTTAACTATTACAGGCAATGATGCTTCAATGTTTGTGATAACATCTGAATCGTCTGATGCCTCTGAAGTGTTTAATAAAAAGAATAAAAAGTTAGTACATCCAAAAAATTCTTTTTCTTTTAAAAGATTAAAAACTACAGCCAATGAAGAAAAAACAATAAACGGTAATTTCATTGATTAAATAATTGTGCTTTTCAAAATGTATTTTAAATTCTGTTTGATTATTTTATTTCAGGTGAATCAGATGCTAGTTATTCACAGTCTGATGTACCAACATCTGAATCATCTGATATCTCTGAAGTGTCTAATAAAAAGAAAAAAAAGTTAGTACATTCAAAAACCTCTTTTTCTTTTAAAAGATTAAAAACTACAGCCAATGAAGAAAAAACAATAAATGGTAATTTCTTTGATTAAATATAATAGGTAAATTTTTTAAAATGTAATTTTTGTTGAGGATGTGTACAATTTTCTATAAATAATATTTAAAAATATTAATTGTTTGTTGAAGGTAAAAGAATGTCAAATCAGCATTGCGCAACATGTAGCTGCAATAGTAAATATATGAGTATGTTATACAAACATATTTATTAGATTTTAATTCATTTTACACTTAAACTTTTAAGTTTAGTCAAAACTAGGATATAATTAATATACATATATTTATGTATTAATTTTATCTATTTCAGCTAAAGAAGCTGCAACCAAATCAGATATCGATTCTGCAGTAAAGAGCATATGCAGGAGCATAGAGTACCGAGTAAGAGAGGAAGCAAAAATGACTAGGGCTATTTTCCACATGAATTCTACTACAGCAGATATTGATAGATTATTGCAAGAAGAGACCATAATTGATTTGCCAAAAACTAATTTAGAAGACTTTCTTTCCTTTGATGAACAATTAAAAACTAATATTGAATTATTAAAAAAACTGGTAAGAATTATTCCTGAGTTGATATAAAATATTTATTATTATCAACTATTATTTAATCTTTCAGAAATTTTATATGGTGTATAATATTAAGAAAACAACAAAAGTGTCAGAAGTTTTTACAGCATTAATTCCTAGAATTATTACCAAAGATGTACAATTACTCTACACTGCCTTTGGGAGAGAAACAAACGGTGTAAGAAAATTGAATTTTTCTGCGACAGAAACCTACAAATATTTACTTGGTCGGTATTTAACCATTTATTTTTTTTTTCAAAAAAAATTCAGCAATAATTCATATTTATATTTTAATTTTAGAAGTGGTCTCCACCAAATTAACAAATGTTGACAATAAAGAAATTTCTAGTCAACTTAGCCGTTGGTTTTCTGGCGCCAAGGATAGAGATGGTGGAAAGAGGGAGAGACTTGATACAAAACGCAGTTCTGAAACCCAAGAACATATTACTTTTGATTAGTACTAAACAATAATTTTTATTATTTTTATTTAAAAAATAATGAATAAAGTTTACTAAGTTCATTGTAATTATTATTAGTGGTTATATGTTTTTTTTTGTGATGCAGAACTCCTCAGGATATCTTGCAAATATGTTGCAATTTATACCATCTCTCCCCTTGTATGAGCTCATATACTCTACTGGTACAATTATATAAATTTATAAATTAATATAATAATATAATATAATATATAACATAATTATATAATTATATATACCAATTATTTATTTATATACTGGTACCAGTTAAAGTCAGTACTGCACCTTAACCAAATACCAGTACTGGCTCAGTACTAAAAATCCAATACTGGAATAGGCAATAGCGTTATCATCCCAGACATATGCCAGTACATGGCCAGTACTGGCTGCCAGTAGCGCACCAGTATCAGTCGATACTGACCCAGTACTGCGCCTGTTGTGAATTCCCTATTGGGGCAGTACTGCACCTTAACCAAATACCAGTACTGGCTCAGTACTAAAAATCCAATACTGGAATAGCGTTATCATCCCAGACATACGCCAGTACATGGCCAGTACTGGCTGCCAGTAGCGCACCAGTATCAGTCGATACTGACCCAGTACTGCGCCTGTTGTGAATTCCCGATTGGGTAGTTATGTATAGATCAGGACGTCCAAAGATAATTCAATAGGTATACACGGATAGGTCATCATTTACGTCTATATCCCTACCTCTTATACCTATACACGGTGGTAAATAGTATTAATAATATACGGTTTGGAAAAAAATAAAATTAATCAATCCGATGTCTACCAATTTTCGAATTCGATAAATTGCAGAAATCATTATTTAGTATTATTCACATGATAAACTTACTAATAACTATATGATTTGAAATATTTGTATAAGTTATTATTATAATATTATTTATTACCACCTGTTGGAGCCGAGCAAATTGAAATTATTATTACGATAGCCGGTAGACCGGCACAATAAAGGTGAGCGATAAGACGTCGCTCGGGCGACTGCATCGCCGTCGTGTCATATACAGTAGTAGCGTTATAGCTATCATACAAGCCACACCGTCTCGACGCGTTACCTTGCGATCAGTATATTTTTTGTATTCAATAAAATTACAGCAATATACCAAAGTACGGAATTTTTGATTAAATATCCCCTTTGGCCCCAACACCACCAATGGTTAGCTGGGCCTAATTAACCTATGGACAAATTAAGCTTAAGACTTGGAAAAATATTATCATATTATATTATACAAAGTTTAATTTTTTCGATTATATGTCGAAAATTATGGATATTACCTACTTATTTTGAAAGTTAGCAAATAGGCCTGTTGTTTTTTGAAACTATTAGGACCATTACGCTGAAAACTCATGCCTGGATACCACAACCATAACATTGCATGTAACCAATTTGGTAACTATTATGCTCTTTGTTCACACTTGAATACAATTCTGTCCTGTTGTGTATGAAAATTGTATTATTATCAGCTATGAGTCCACCGCGTAAAACAATTAACGACCTCCGCTCCAAACGTTGTGGTATACTGGTACCCAAATAAGTACTTATAATTACATCATATTGCGTAAGAATTATAGCATTTTTACGCGACGCAATGGGTTGCTCATTATAGTCTATTTAGTGAGAATTCAATATCAATATGTATAAGAGATTCGTAGCAAAACGATCGGTTTTTGATTTTGTTTTCATTTCCTCGACGATACATATACCTAATTCACCACACGGTCACGTAAAGGTATTGAATAAATATTACAGAGTGATTCACCGGGCGTATTCACCTTCGTTTTTTTTTTTATTATCTAATTCAGATTTTTGGAATTTTAAAGTAGATTTGAAGACCAAATTTTCCGATAAACAAGTACCTATTTGCATCCTTTTAGGAATGTCTGTGGTGATGAAAACTCCTTTAAAAAAAAAAATAAAACCATCTTTTACCATAAATCGTTAAGTAGATCATTTTTAAAAACTATTGATATGAATAAATAAAAATTGATACTTTTGAAGATTATAGTCCATGATAATAGGTTTTAAAATAATCGGTCTATGATTATTAACATTTTATCGAAAAATATTATTAGGTAAAAATTGTTTTTATTATTTAAAAGGTTTTCAGGCTGCAATTGTGAAGTTATTATTCATTTTTTTTTTTTTTTTTTTTAAATAAAAATACAGATTTGATAATATTTAAAATAATATTAATTTAAAGATAATAGTTAAAAACGTATTTGCAATAAAGACTGACTATAGGTTAAGGTTTCTTGATCAGGTAGCATTTAGTGATGAATTTAATGAATTTGGTGATTTTAAAATTTTGTTCTACGTGTATTGTGCAGGAGGTAGAGAGAGACAGGCATATACAGGCATTATTAGGTAAGTTATTATTGTCTAAGAGAATTAGTATTATAACTTATAAGTGGATATACTTGACTAAATATTATTATATCTGTTATACATTTTATGTAACACCATTATAACCTCATTATTATTATATCTTAATAATTCTTAAAATACTTTTTAAATTGCAATTTTGATACATACACGTTTTCAAAAAATCGTTTATACTACTTCAAAATATAAAAAAGACGGTTCTCATTTGAAAAAAAAAACAATTAACTTGTATCTTCTTAAGTGGTATAAAAATCTAAGTATCTAGAAACATGATTTTTAAGTAGGTACCACATAATAAACATACACATTGAAAACATCAGAATTTGAATCCCTGCACCGTTATTAAAAAAAAAAAAAAAAAAAACGAAAGGGAATGAGCGGGTTAGGTGAATTACTCCATAGTATAGTGATGACGAGATTTATAAACGAGTGCACGCAAACTCGGGACGAACGCACAATATATAAGTGCAGTACTTCCAGGACGATGCGTATAATTATTTCTCTAGACGACTAACGACGACTAACGTATAATATATCGCAGTTATTTTTTATACGGCTCGCGTGTCGTCTCTGCGGGCTCTTAAATTAGACATCGTCCCGTCGGCCAGACATACACACGCGTGAATCCAAAATAATTGGCCTCGTCTGACGTATATACCAATTTACCGAGATTTTTATTCGAATTTTATCTTTAACGCGACGAGAAGTCGTAAACATATTATTATAATTATATACACAACGTTCAGTCCCGCGAGTATATTTCGATATGATATTTTGATTTTAAGAACCTAATTAAGCTTATCTTGAAATTACACGTTTTGTCAACTTGAGGTGGTTAGATCTTAAGGCGTGGAATGGACGAACGACATTAAAGTATACAATAACGCAAAGGGTAAAAATGTAAATTAATACACATCACGGCATCAACCGGTCCGTCAGGTTCGAACGACGTAAACATTGAGTATGGCCAGTATGTGAGGGTAAGATACTAAGATGGATATTTTACAAATACCAAATTGTTGGTTACAAATGGTATCTAACTAATTGAGTAGGTACTGTTTATAAGTTGAAAAAAAAAATAAAAAAATATTGAGTTAAACGTATCAAATCTGAGGTGCCGGCAGAATGACGTCAGGTTCTACATGCATATAATATTAATTTCGGAGGTAATTCTTGCAGGGTGTCGAACTTCGATTTTTGGTTATAAATTGATACTTATTTTCATAATATCGATTCCTTCGCACCGTGAATCGCGATGTCTCGCGCTTCATAATTTATAAGTATATAAAATAATTTTTATACCTAAGTATAATAGAACTTAAATCAATTCGCTCTGCACACATAGTATACGTTCCCCGTTGGTTTTATTGAGTGCACATAATAATATGCATTGCAATTTAAACGTACTTGACACGTTGCAATGCTGCAGAAATATATTATTATATCGATCGATCAGAATCTCAGTAATTATTATTACGCATATTTTGTGAAGGATAATTTGCCACGATATAATATAAGAAATACATAAAACTCAGCAATCTGTCTTATATTTATATATAATGCCGATGATCTTAATAATAATAATAATTAATAATGTATAAAAATTGCTACAAACGCGTATATTGTTGTAACACAGTTTTTAGGTATCATTCAAGAAGACAATCTATAAAAAAAAAACGCACGCTGGTAGATGCGGTGACAATGTTTTCGTAATTATTTTATTAAATCGTGTACCCGAAGATAATACATTGTTATTAAATAAAACCATTGATTATAAATACTATAATACTATTATAGTATTTATAATCAATGATAAAACGTATACCAGAAAAGCTCACAAATCCGAGCGCGAGTTTTTTTTTTATAATCGGCGGCGAATATTCAGTCGAAATATTAATATCAGCTGCAGTCGAGTATACGATAATTAAATTATGTTATATTTTGTACCTATACTATAAGTCTATAAAGGCATCTTGTTGACTGCTACTGCAGCTTGTTGAAGAGACCGAACGGTGTTTTTATTATTATTATTACTTATTTTTTTTAATCCTGAAAAAAAAACCCATAAAACGTCCAAGTCCGTAATATACCTCCTAAATGTTTAATATCATTATTATTATGCACCAACGATGAACGCACGGCGTATTAAAACGAACGGTACTATACAAGCACAATGCACATTATATTATAATAACGTAGTATTCCTTTTGCACCACGTCTTCGAGTATTTTCACGGTTCTTAAGAATATAATATACGAAATTAATCGGTAGATGGGTGGGTAATCGTGAATGCACCACACGTGTATATGATGTCATAGTAAAGCGTGTGTAACGTGGTGCTGCGGGTAAAATGTATGGAAAAAAATGTTCATGCCTTGCGAGCATATTGTTATAGGTATATTATTATTATTACAATATTTTATTTTAATTATACCACTTCAGACTCGACGTCTAGAACTGTAGTGCTATGTATTGTTTAGGTTAATTAAAAAAAAAAATCCCAACGAATTCGAGATCGTAGCATCGCTTTGTAAATTAGCTGGTTGGAAAATGTCAAATAGGTCTTAATAGAGTGGTTCACCAAGCCCTCTTCACCTATTCTCAACTTTACTAGTGTATATTTTTACTAGGGATTTTTTAATAAAATATTATAGATATCATATTATTTTCAACTACTCAGATTGCTCATACCACAATAATATTATTCATAAGAATTTTATCAAAACGATTACAACCCTTTCTTACAGTAAATTAAGTAACTGATTATTTTTTGAAAATGTTGAGGTAAATCAACTGAAATCAGATGGAGCAGTTATCGAGTTTTTCAACTCGATGCACCGAAATGAATACACAAAAGTGCATTGAAGTTTGAACGGTATAAATTCCAAAATCATAATTCTAACAATATTGCATTTATCATAAAGGGAAAATTGTGGTTCGGAAAATCATCAAGTACGCTACTCAGTACTCACTATCGCTGGCTCCTTCGACGATCCTCCTCTGATAACGGCGACTAGGTGTCCTCGTAAACGACGGTGGCGTTCTGTTGCTCATCTGTGAACTCCTCACTGACGACTTATCTGCTCGACCGCTAAACAGATAAATAAAGCAAAACCTAAATTAATAACCGATATAAAAATAATGTATCGACATTTTATTGTAAAAATACGTTCTTCGTTATTCCGTTTTTAAATATTTTAGTATATTAACGCAGCCTTAGTAATATTAAAGTATAATGATATGCCTACTGTTTATTGACTGTTTAATTAAAGGAAAAAACTCGAAGGAAGTCTGATGAAAAACCCATCTCTATCGTGATATTATCTTTTTCGATTAATATTTTGAATTACAAAGGTTTTACGTTTTAAATTACTGATGTATAATAAGTTAGTAGGAAGTAAAAATAACTTTTTAATGATCCCGAGTATAAAATAAAAACGCTGACTATGGTAAATATAAATGAACAAAATGCTATTATTAAATAATATAAATTAAATTTCATACAATAGCTTCTTCGTATCGATGTAATATTATTAGGTACATAACACGATAGTATGATACTATATAAAAACATGGATTGTATGCTTAAGATCTCTTAATATAAAGAAAATAAAAATTCTTTGATGAACATTTTATTATGTTTTGTTCTCACCGGTGGTGAAATTTATTACTATATTTAATTCAAATAAGTATGATTTCATCATAAATATTATATCTGCTCATTAAAATCAATAAATTATAATAATATTTAGTTTTTTTTAAATTTTTTGGGAAAATTATTGATCGATTAATTGAAGTTTTAAAATAGTTCGTGCTCCGATGCTCGCAAGCCTGGAGGATATATGTATATAAATAAAATTGAATTAAAAAGGTATCGATAAAAAGGAATCCCCAAAGTTAGGCTATTATAATAGAGGTGAGTTGTCGATGAAATAATGACGATTAACGATAAATGTACACAATATTTCACAACAATATATCATATATAAGTCGTTAGTACCACAGAATAGATTAAATCAGAAGGGACACTTTCAATGTAAACAAAAACGTGGCGGACGTGCGTGAAGCACAGACTTCTATTATAGAAATCTGTGGCGTGAAGTTGGCTACTTTATCAATTTAGTGTTATCAGTTAAAAAATTGGTATCATAATTCATGATTTAATTCAAAACATTTACATTAGGATTATTAAAAATTTTAGCAAAAGCATTTGTTACACGTTTTTTAGTGTGTACTGCTTTTTAACTGCAGTAAAAACAAGCAGAATATGTTCTGTTGTAATCTGTCGTCTGTACTTTTTTGAATAATACTGTGCATTAGAAGCATTATTATATAATAACATACTCTTTTTATATTTTTCCTTCTCAATCTATTTTCTTATTTTTAAATCATAATCTTAATGTACCTCTACTATTCAAGCTTGCCTTCAAACAATCGTGATCTATAAATTTCAAAACTACATTTTAGCTTCTAATAAATAAAATATAAACTTTATTTAATAAAACGTGTATTTTTTTCCAATATGTATTTAATATGAATACCTATTTAATCAAATATTTGATTTATACTAATCTTATGCAGTTGCTAATTTTAAAATTAAGAATTTTAAGCAATTAGTAAGTAATTTGAATAAAACTAGAGTTGGATCTATACATTTTTGGAAAAACATTGTATTTAACATTTTGTTCTTCTGATATGGTTACACTGTTTAGCCAACTGGAAGATGGCCGCCACGTTTTTGAGTATTGGGTATCTTTACCGTGTTAATTTTTATCAGTGTCCAGGCCTTGTTGGTAGTACCCAAAAACAATAACAAGATCTATAGGAATACCAAATAATTATTATCAAGGATCGAAAGTATTTGTGCAGTTTAATTATTCCAAATTGGCTTCAAGGTGTATATGGGTTCAATATATTAAATGGTATATTCAATATTGTACATAACTTTATTTATATTTCGAGGTTTTTGGCATATTTTATTTTATTTCACATATTATTAAGGAGTGTTTTAGTGCAATCACAAATGAGCCATAGTCATTATTAACATTTTTATAACCAATATGTCTAAAACGTTGCACAGTAGAGATGGTTAAAAAAGAGCGTTTGTAACTATTCAAAATTATCGTATCAATAGCTGTCTGAAACTTAATAATAAATATACCTACTTTGAAAGATTATAAATACGTCCGAACGTCGCGCACACACTTAATTTAGCGCGACAGTAGTATTAAGTAAATAAATAGCGTAGTAGCCATCACTAACGTATAACAGGAAACCGAGTTATACCATTGAAATAGCGTGCTATTTTTTTTTAATCAGCCAGTTCTGTTAGCAAACGGTTAAACATATAAAGTCATATAAGGTATATCAATCGATTAGAAATATTGTGCAGATGAGAAAAAAAGAAGCAGATTGGCTAGATGGTTTATAAATATTATAAACAAAAATGTTCAAGCACTTTAAAGAACAATTTTGCGTACGCAACGAAATGTCCCCCGATTCACATCGTATCCATTCTCAATACTCTCATCACAGAGGCGGTGGCGGCGAACAACGTACATTGTATATTATATTACTATTTATAGTATCATATTATTTATTATATGCAGTCAAATAAAATCGCGACTTATTTTTTAGAAAACATAGCTAAGATCACACTAAAAACACTTCGTTATAACTCTGTCTAAAAGCATGCAAAGTTGGAAATAAAAATACATTTAGTAATTATTAAATCTTTACAAGACGTGATATTATAATATGGGAACTAAGTTAAATGTCATTTTATAATATTAAGAATTCATATGACGACAAATTTGATCGATTGTAATTATTAAATACTTAGTTAAAATATTGTACCTGGCAGGACGGGTAGAAGTATTATACTTAAATAAATACAAATATGAAATAAGTAACGACTAAATTATTTTTCGTAATTTTATACATATTCATGTCTTTTAAAGATTAAATGATTCCATTTTTTTTTTTTTTTTTTACTTATTGGCTCTTTTTTACACGGAGTTATAACGAACAGTTTTTGGTGTGATATTATTATACACGACTGGAACATACATGTACCATTTTCGGAATGCTATATTGAATCGCATAGGTATAAACTCGTAACATTAAATTATTGTACGTATAGCTTTCGAACGCAATATTATTAATAACTGTGACGAGTGTTGCGGGGTAGACATTATATTATGGACAACAATAAACAATACGGACGGTATTATCGAATGTTCTTCGCGCAATAATAGCAATAATAGTGTACAGTGGCAGTAATAATTAAAATACATAATAATAATAGAACAGGTAGTAATATATTATAATATAACGTATGATTATACACGGAAGGGAGAGGGTGTAGGTACATATATTATGCGCACACTATAATGTGGTGTATCCATATTATATTATGTACATCATCAAGCGTAGTGCACAAAATATTTATAAAAGCAATACGACTAGGGATTTATTTCTTTAGAAATATCATCTTCTGGCGAGAAAAATCTGAACAATTACGATGGGGCATGAAAAACGAAAAAACACCACCATTGTTCATCCAGCTCCCTGCGGCCGGCTTTATGTACACCGCGAGCCCTGGCCGACTATACCGCAGTAGTGCAATAATATATTATTACTATATTTAGTATTATACGCGTGTAAATATGCGCGGTAACAGAATTTTTTTTGTGAGACCGAAGGAAAAGAATTGCATATAGGTATATGATACCACATTATCACTATACATATTACTATGCCGTACATATTATATAAAAAACGCGTTTATGATATTATTTAGTCTTCTCTCTTGTCGTACTATAAAAACATCCATATAATAATAATATATATATGCTGCAGAACGTAGTCTTCATACTGCAGGTACATCCCGACAACTGCGACAAGATTATGTTATTATTATATATACGAGTATTGTGTACGTTGTACAGCGTATGCACATAAAATAATGATAAAATATCACGTATGTGTTTAATGTGCACCTACGGCGAGTGTAACGCAATTAATGTAATTGAATAATATAATATCATATGCCACATATCAAACCTGCTAAATCGAGTGCTTATGACGTCTGGGGGGTTGGGTGATACTTGGACTAGTCTGAAGAATGAATGATGTTCCATGCTGCACTTGTACAGATGTTTACACGCGGGCCTCGAGGGTGTTTCAAACCCGTAAGTGTTCTCATCGTTCTGAAAATATCGTCATTTTCATTATTTTTACCATTATTATTGTAGACTCAATTAAAATATTATGCTAATCTGGAAGATGACGAAACGTTTCCTCTCGGTCCGACCAGATACTACGTACGAGGTAATATAATATTATAACACTATTTTACTGTCGTGATCTTCTTTGGGACTTGGGGCCCTAAAAAGAAATTCGGGAAGCAGTTTTAATAACGACAAATCAGAAAAAGAAGCCCCCGATGTTGAGTAAGCGTGAAAGATGAAGCACCCATATATATTATATGTACATAAGCCCCCAAGAAAGGTATCACAACAAAGAGTGGATATTGATATAATATTATTGCAATATAATTATTAATTATTGTTAACTCGATTTGATTATTACTATAGTTTATAAGCTGCAAACGAGTGCTTTAAATATAAGTAGTTTAATATATTATAACATAATGTAACCCGTCTAATAATGATGGTATTGAGTCCCCATTGATAAAAATCGAACTGCTCAAGCACCATCGCAAGACGTACGATTTGGGAAATCATGCAGAGAGAGATAACGTTACAGTTGGTTGATTTTTACTAACGAGGCCCCGGAGAGTTAAGAAATTTATTGAACTAGGTACCTTTAAAATAAAACCACATATAATAATACACTACACTCAATACTGACTCTATTACAATATTCACTTATTCACTCTGTTTCTACTCTTGTTAATATTATGCTGATTTGGTAGAACCAAGGAATAGCTTCGACCAGGATTACCATAATAGGTACACGTGTAGTACCATGTTCAATTTAAAGCTAATAACATATGATGTTATAAACGAAACGTAAATTAACGTCTATATGTGGTGTGCTTACGTTTTTATCGCACACTCTGAGCATGAAATATTTCCCCTTGCTGAAGATCTTGGTGATCCTGGGCCTGAAAACACGTGTCAGTAACGATTAAGATCTTAGATCGTGTACTAAAGATGTATAACCATCAAGTTAATTCTTGATTCCATAGTGAATATATGCGATGATTGAATGAATATAGACTATATTTTGTGCGCATGTGCATATATCAGATATTATGTTAGATTGGTTATTCTGATTCAGGTTATGGCTACATCCTTAGTACACGATCAAGATTAAAACGACAGTAAAATCGTAACAAAATAATATATAATAGGTAAACTTCCGTGGCAGAACACTCACCAGTAATAATTTGCGACAATGTTTTTGTTTCGGAGCACAATCACACCGGTAGGCGTTAAACCCAAATAATATTCGACGTTGTCTTCGCCCTGTAGAAATCAAACACAATCAATATATTATAATATTAATATCGATGATAATCATTAATCAGTAAATTTAAATAATCCCGAACAGGAGAATGTAAAGTGCAAATCACAAATATAATAACTATTAAATGTTACCGATATTTTGGTATTTTTTTATTGAATGAAAAGTATAAGCACAATTCTATGAATATGTTTACATTAATATCATAATATATTAAATATATGTATTAAATTAATACTATAATGTATGGTTTGAAAATCTTCGGAGAAATAAACGGAAAAACGTCGATAATAATATATTCTGTGTATCTACAAAATACAGCCAATATGCGTATGTGAACATATTATGTTATAACTCATTTATGTTTTGTATTTTCATTCTTTAAACATCCATTGTGCATAATATAGTCGGTTCTACTACCTATAATATTATTTGCGTAACAGAAATAAACAAATAATTACGTTAAATCGAACATCAAAAAACGAACGTCGGAATACAAATAACGGTTCAATTTGTTCGCTTAAAAACTAAATTCCAATTTATTTATTTTTTATACAATATTGTATAATGCTTAAAACATAATAATACGAGAACAGTAAATATACAGATACATGACGGAAACTGCATGGAGAAGCGACTATATTATAACTCGTGGCCATTTCCGACGAACACTATATAGAATGCTATACCAAGGTAAGTAGTAAGTACACGTATAGGTATAATATTATTTTAATCGTTGCGAACGCGAATGGAAATGATTTTCAGCGAAAACGATCAATCGTCGTCCTACATAACTGATGCATTAAAAAAAAAAAAAAAAACTATAATTAATTCTATTCATACGTAAAACTTGTAATTTAGATAATATTATTATTATAACTGCACGACGACTTTGTGCGTATAAAGCCGTTTTGTTACTATCACTCCGTTTTTGTACGGAAAATCCAATCAATATATTATAATTATTTTCCGGTCACGATAATATTGGGTTTGTATATTATTATGAAAAAAACAAAACAAAACAAACGTAGGCAGAGTAGAGTAACTTGACTGAATTTGCGATACGACCTACAGACATAATATTATTATTATTAAGACGACTATAATAATATAATATCAAAGAGCGCGTTATTGCGACACCCAATTGCTTCGACGAAACAAAGTGTTATAATATTCATATTCATTATTATTTATTACTATTAGAGTGGTATTTACGTAATATAATCAATAAAAATGTATTAAAAACTGCGCTGCTTTACTTATAATATACTTACCTATATAGTAGAAACCAATTATTCATTTTTTATAGTAGTAATATTATAATTTATATTATTTAATGAACTAGATGTAAAAATGCTAAAAAATAATTATTATCATAAAAATATTAACTTCTTAAACATTAGTAATATACATATGATTTAAATACGATTTACATAACATTTATATAGATTATTATAGTTGTAAAAGTTACTACGCGTGTTTGCCTATATTATTCAGCTAAATTAGTTACATTATAGTAAAAAGTACCTGCTATATACAGAAAATAAAATTAGTTTCGTTAAATAAACCACTATTAAACGCATTGATTGATTTATATTATTAGTTGTATCAATTATTATTTTTTTAAACCAATTACAATAAAGTATTTATTTGGTATTGGTAATAAATTATTGATCAAATGATTTGACTCTTTGCGCAAACCTATATTATTATAATGTAAACAAACAAAACGGTTGGACAGTCGACGGTTATAGTCGGATGAAACGATTTTTTTAGTTTTATAATCGAAAATATTTTATTGTATTTCATTTCAATTGAGTATTACATTTCGTTTATGTACAGAGATCAGTTATATTTTAACATTTCATTTTAAATTTAAGTGTTGGTTGAATTAATTTTTTCGCTAATTTCGTTGTTGAAACTCCGTCGGAACGATTTTATTAATCCAGTTCATAATAACTTAGTCACCAACACTGTAATACTTATAATAATATTTTAGTTCATAAAAAAATGATCTCAATGATTAACCGAGAGTTAAATTTTATAAAAAAATATTACGTCATTTATAGTTTATAAATTTCAATAAATATAATGTAGTTTTATATGTTAAACGGATGTATACTAAATTAATTTATTACTAATATATAAAATCAGATAGCGAAAATAATAAGTTTGGTAGGTAAAAGGAAATAACATACTCGATGATTAAATATGCAATCATTGGCCATAATTAATTTAATTTGACTGCTTTATATGTTTATTAATTATAAAATAAATCTTAAATTATAATTTTAATTATAGATTGGCTCCCACACAAACTAATAGTAGGTACATACGTTATATAAATATATTTACAAATATTATTTAATTGAATTTTTATTAATTTTCAACTATTAGCATGATTGTAGCCTTGTAGGTACAATACATGTTCATGAACATTAACCATCAAAGTTTTTTTTGTTACATATGAACCAGAAATATATGTTATTATGTTTCCGGTGTTTCCCAGTGGGTATGCCATGCTTTTAATAATAAATGTAATGTTTTTTTTATCTAGGCAAATAAAATATAAACTTTTGATAAAATTATGAATATCCAGTGATACTGCTGACCACAAAAATCTAAAGCACCTGCTGTGGGCTTACTATATTTTATAAACTATAACGTATACGCCTGATAAAAACAAGTAATAAGAAATATTACTATTTTGGGAAACAATGATGTTCTTCGACAAACACAAAAATGTTCATAACAACTAAAATTTTCATGAAATACTTTTGATTTGTTTTTTATGGCCTTATGGGATAGACAACTTAAAAATCTATAGTCCGATAACATTCTTCTAAGACGCGTCAAATAATTTAAAACAATAAAAACGTGTACACACATCTAAAGCACACAGGAAATGCTTTGCTCTGACGTATGTACGGTGAAAAGGTTATTTGATTCCTATTCTTAAGTAAATATTTTAAAAATAAACATAATTTTAACGAAAAAAAATCAAATTTGTATTTCAATATTTAATTGTGAATATATTCGGCTCACGAGTCGCGGCGTCGTTCTGAGTCAAACCTACTTACATTATTGTTACTGATTAATATAAGTACAATGTGACCATCAAAAACGTGCCATAACTTTTAATTGCCGAAAATTATGCTGTGAGGAAAAATAGATAAAAAAACTATTAGTCTAATGAATAACTGTGTCTATTTTGTATTCATCTATGCGATTTACTTCTGTTTCGAATTCGTATACAAATTATGAGTATTTCACAATTTTTTTTTACACGTAATTACTAATTATTGTGTTCAAAATGTCAAAATTACAATTCTATTGTATATTTTATTAAATAGTTTATATTATTGCAAATGTTGGTTATACATTTAATGCAAATTTTAAAATAATTTTATATTTCGAGGATAATGTTTACTACATAGGTAGTACATAATATACTAAATATTCGTAAAATTTTAATAATAATAACGTATTAACGTCATAGGAATTTATATTGTCGGTATGCATACTTTATATTTTATACGATTTTTCTAAATGTCACGATTAAAATAATATTTATTCATAGAGTCTTGAGTTGTACCTATGTTATAAAATAATATGTATAATATTATATTATTTTTAAAATACGTGCATATGATAAAATCTAAATTCCGGTCATATATTATACATTTGATGCGCCCACGGTTGCGACACTGATAATAATATTATTATTGTACTATATGTGGGTTCACATTACATCGATGCGATTTTTACTTTTTATATCTACAGCGCATAACATAACATCTACCCATATAAATAATATGATATCGTTACATCACGTGTTGCGGGGGCACCGCTGACAGTATTTAGATTTTTTAATATAGTTACGCGAGCTAAATCGTCGTATGCTGGTGAGATGTGAAAAAAATAACGACCACGTCGCTCGGCCCAAAACCACTTGTCAAGTCTTCCATGTTTTTAAAACAGAAACGATTGATTAACGAGTAACTGCAACGCATGACACTACATAGTTGTCTTGTTAGAAAGTGATTCAGTTTTGGTGGTCTGTCCGTTGCACCGATATATATAGCGAATATACACGCAGACTCGGCCGCGGAACCACTGGTTGATTGATGAAGCCCATTATTATATTATTATGCACTATTAGGAGTTAGGTAGGTACCTGCCTACTAAAAAGCTGTAAAAGGTACGTTAATAATTTTTAAGTATTTCGATTTAAAATCTGTTTAAGTCATCATGTAAATAATGTATCATTTTTAGCACAGATTTCTTTTCTTAATTTTTTTCATTATTTTATTCCTTATGAATATATATATATATATATATATATACCACGTACATATTTATTGATTATTTTTCCACCCTTCCCCTCTCTGAAATAAAACACTGGATACACCCCTGTCGTAATGTCTAAACAAAATAAAAATATATCATCCGATACGACTATATAGTATACATATAATATAATAATGCAGCATGATCCTACCACTCGTTAATACAATTTAATATTATAATAATATGTACAGCGGAACGAATCCGAACAAAGTTTACTTAGGGCTTGCCATGCGCACATTGCAACCAGCGTGCTGTATTAAATTACTCTAAATAGATTTTAATGCCATCGATCACTGTTACGCAATTCGATTTAAATCTCGTTATAGTCGTTTGTAGGCCAATGTGTCTAATTCATTACGTTCGATTACGTTGTATTTTTTGTTCTATGTCGATTTAAAGAATAACAATAAAAAACAGTGGCCACGTGTCAAGATATATATATATATATACTTCTAAAATCTTTAGGGAATAATGGAGTAATGTAAAACCGCCCGTCGTCGTCAAATGAAAGGAATTTTTTCGAGTGTGAGATATTTTGAAACATAATGCTTATTGTAATTAATAAGTATTAATTTATAATTAATGATCACACTTTTAACATAGAGTTAAGTACAGAGCATTTGGTGGAATTGACTAGTTAAACGTTTAGTTGTTTAACTTTTAAAATTAATAAGTTATTTTATTTTCTAATTAAGTTAACAACTAACCTCTTAACTAGTTAAAGGGATGCATGATAATAACTTAGCTTTTTGCAATTAATTTAAAAATATTACTTAAAGATAAAATCATATTTATTTTATACTATTATAATATTTATATAACTATAGCCTATAGGTAGTTAAAACTAAATAGGTACCTAATTAGGGGACCTAATTATTTTATTAAATAATTTAGTATTAACGTGTAGGCTATTATATAAGCTACTACAACTAATCATAGTGTAATAAGTAGGAATGATAAATTTCATTTTTAGCAAAAAGTTTTTCTTATCATTAAAAAAAGAAAAATGTTAAAGTTGTAGGTATACCAACACTTTAACGTTATACTATGCCATGTGACCCAGAAAGTAATTAAAAAACAACATCCAATATCTATTTAACTGAGTTATATCAATATTTTCCTCCTTATTAATTCTAAACTTTTTACAGTTAAACGCATTGTTCTTTGAACTGTTAACTTGATGAAAAAACACGAATTATCTAAGTCATCATAAGCAATGAACACAATATAATATTATTACGGTTTCAAGACAGTTCGTTAAACTTTCGTTCGGCGTAATGGCGTATTATTATTGTTTGTTCAAACGATATATAAAATAACGATCGCACCCATCCAACCGGCAATGAGTTAAATTCGAAAATCAAAACGGAGATAGCAAACGAAACAATTACTACGCAAACCCCTAGTATAAAATCAGTCGGAAAATCGATTAATCGACGAAAATTACATTTCACTTGAATCCATCGCTACTTTAACTATTACACAATAGGTATACCTACTGTCAAACGAATCGATATTAAGCTGAATGTCGCTCATCGGTCGCCGAAATATCACATAATATTATACCTATACAGGTACCCAGAATCGAGATCACGTCACTCAAATATCAAGGGAACAAATCGATGACATCGTGGGCAATATCTTAGGTGTTACTCTACATTATTTTATCTTACGTCTTTTATAATATATTTTGTTTATCTACAACTGCAAGGTCACTGCGGGATATGCGTTTGCCTGTAGGTACGTTTGACCGATTGACCAAAAGATCGATAAATACGCGGCCGTCCGCACTGTCATTATAACCATTATATAAAATAGCTCATGTAAATATAGGTAAGTACACCCGCCGGATACATCGTTACTCGATTACAACGATTTGTCCATATTTTGTAGAGTATGTTGCCAAAAATTAGTATTACAATCATTAGTCCAGTGTAGCAGTACAGAGATAAGCAGATAACTCAAGACATCAACTAGATAAGATAACACATAATATTCATTGAAATTTAATCTAAGTAAGATAATAGATAGAAGATAACCACAATTTTTAATTAGATATAAAACATATAGTGTAAGACTTGCATTAATTATGAAACATTATTTTTTATGGCAATATAATAATATGCCTATAAGTTTAATCATCCGTGTTTACAGATTCTTGTGTACAATGTACAACAAAAAAACTGAATAAATATAAAAATAAAACAGAATTAATAGCCTATTGACAATTCCATATGAAATTATCATACCTATATCTACAAACCACAATTGTATAGAAAGCTCTTATCATAAAAAAAAAAAGAAAAAAGATCAGACTATATTAAAATCTGATTTGATCTGCAGAGATAACCGTTTTATTTAAACAGATATTATGATTTAAATAATTTTTGTCTATAAAATGTTATATACTGGATTTATTACTACATGGTTAGATCGTATATATAATAATTATTATGCGTCAAGACGAGAAGAGTATGGAAAGCGATTTCGTCTTGTTTTCGCGTTTGTAAGGAGTGAGATTCCAACGCAACCCGCCTCCATCTATGCAATACAAGTCGCCACGGTAATATAAATAAGTGGTAAGTTATAACATTATAATTAGGATGTGGATTTAAATCCTAGTTCCATTTTTTTCTACATTTCTTAAAACATTGCATTCCGAGTACAAACTCCATTTGAGACATCAAACAACACAAATATTAAACTACTTTTATTTTACATTTTTGTTTAACTTTCTTATTAGCATTTTTTTGTAATTTTCAAAGAATTTTTGTATTTTGAGTATATTGTAGTTTATAAGAAATGAAAACAATTTATAAATATTCACCATAAATAAAAATTAAAAATAGGTGTAATGTATTTTGCTTAGTCATTCTATATTAATTGTACTTTGTATTATTTTTTTACCCACATATACCAAGCAAAAGTAGCGATTTTATGCACAACCTGCACGGTCTGATGAAGTGCAGATAAAATTAAATTTCGTCAATGGCATGAAGAGAAATTCGTTGATATTTATACATAGATATAGGTCATATTATTTACGAAAATGTTAAATTACGTAAATTAAAAAAAAAAATGAATAGATTTTGTTTAATCGCTTTTATTTTACTGCAATTTCTTATGTAGGTATATTGTAATTATATTATCAGTGCATTAAACTATTCTTTTTTTGATAAATGTATTTTCTAATTTTTCGGGGCATTTAAATCCGCACCCTATACAGTTATCACTTGTCGAGTAATATTGTAGGAACGCACAAAAAATTGCAGAAGTCGGCCGACCGGCGTATAACGCATTACGATGATGTACAAATAAAACTGCACAGACTGAAACAAAACGGCGGTGCGGAGCTTTTATCTTTCGTCCAGCCTGTTTGAAAGCGAACAAGAACCGTCGCCGCAGACATTGCCCTTTGTCCCGACGAATAATAATAATAATAATAATAATATCGCGTCTTTGAGCTTCGTTGTCGTATGTGCACGACTCCATCTATATCTATTATGCGACACTCGTTGATTGATCATAAATAATATTATAATAACAATAATAATTGTAATGCACCTCTCGGAATATATTATAACTACCGCTCTAATATTCTCTTATATCGAATCGATTGCGTAGTCGCGTTAAAATAATGTATACTTTTATTGTGTATACGCCAAATACGTTTTTTAAGTGCCTACGCCATACTGCACCGCAGTAGCGTTCCTAACCTACATCGTATACGTACATAAGTATCGGAAAACGACAGAGATTGATTTGGTCGGTCACCGTCTGCAGATTCGAAATTACCATCGCCGTTGCATCTATTTTCTAAACAGACGGCGCTGCTCGGTACTTGAGCGTAATTTATGCAATTATACTGCGCACGTATAATTATTATCCTTTGAACGAGCAGAAAGGATAATATAGTATCATCCGTTCCGTTCAAAACGCGCAGGGTCCGGATAACTTATTATATACCTAATAATATCGTAGTGATATTTTAAAAATCGAATGCACTAAAATGCACTAATGTATAGTATTTTGTGCGCTAACAATAATAATTATTGCGTTTGAACGCGAAATTAATAATAATAATATGTCGATGATGATGACAAATCGGCAGCGAGTGATACACGCCGAACCAGCTGCAGCAGTAGTATAATAATGGATAAGGTTTTTGTATAATATTAAAATTGTTATAATCGTCGCGATTACACGTTGTGGCAATAATAATAATAATAATAATAATAATAATAATGATAACTATAATAATAATACCCAACCCGAAGAGAACAATAATAATAATAATTATTATGCTTTTCGAGTCGTTACAAGACCGTTATACTAAGTACACATGGAATTTGAATAAAATCGCGATAAATGTATAAACGGACTAATATTATAATAATGCGAAAAAATAATTAAAAGGTATAGAAACCAGATTTTTTTTTAGAATTCAAATTTGCATTTAAAACAATATTTTATTACTCCACTGCACAGTGCACATTGAAGCGGCGTCAGTAGTCTAGCTATAGTATACTATAGTACTATACTATACTATTATACCATCACATTATTTATTTAGTTTTATAGAAGCTTTCCTACGCACGCTTTATCGCATATCTCTATTGTTCCGATTCCGTTTGAACGTTAACAATATTATAATATTTTTTATTTACTCATAGTCAAATGACTCCTGCAGACGTACAGCAGGCGTACAAAAGTATCTATATACGTAAGACTCAGGATATATACCTGCACAAAGCTGCCAAGTCGTGGCGTAGCCGCCTAGGTATACATCGTGTTAAAATATATGTTTATAAACACCCGTGTATAATGTTATAATATACAGAGTAACTCGGTGATCTATAGCAAGCATGCTTTCATCCTCATATTTTTGTGGCACCATATTTTCAAACATTAAGATTTTCAAACAATTGTTCAAGAAAATTCCGGTGTAACTCAATATATTTTAAATGAGAACTAAACTTTTTAACAATGATGTATTTACGTAAAGATTCGAATCTCTAAACAAATTATAGTATATTGTATAGGTACCAACAACTCTTAGTAGGTACCTACACAAATTTCAATAGTTCAAAAACTAGACGTTAGAAATTAGTGGCTTGGATACACTTTTTTTTAAATCGTCTGCTAAATAACTTATTACGAGAAAAGGGGTGATATGGTTCGGAAAAATTAATTTGTATCATCGCCTCACAACTCACACCTGCTGCGCAGCTGCAAAATCATTAAATGATAAATAATTTCTAAAAAATTTAAAATTTGAAATTACAAATAATTAACTATTATTAAAGGACAAAGTGGGTGATAGCATTGTTGGTGAATCACTCTGTATATTATGAACGATAGTGTATCAGCAAGGACGACGCGTAGAACACTGTAGTGTTGTCGTGTACGTATTTAACGTGCAATATCTTTAAAAAAACGGTGTGGAAACGGTTGTTACAATAATGATATTGTAGTGATATAATTTTTGTTGTGTAAGCCGCACACGGTCTTCCGGTAATAGATTCTAGTGTAACTATACAGTTGTGACAAGAGCAAATTATTTATGCATTGTGTGCGATTGTTGATATAAATTAAACGGCCACTGAATGACAACCGCCATAAATATTATGCGCCGAAACGACTTTGTGAGTGTGCGCGTGGGCAGTACTTCGGTACTGAATAATTATAACAACGTCGTTACCGATACGATTTATTTTCGTACGCACGAGACAGAAACGAAAACCCGAATACGTATATTATAGCAGATAGAACAAACCTAAATTAAATTTCCAAAAAAAAAAAAAACATGCAAACAGCATTTATTTCGATTACCTTTTTATGGGCGCGGGTCGTAATTAAACTATGCCAGTGGACGGTGATGGTGAGAGGAATTCACGGATGAGGATCGATTTGCTACAGCGGTGCAGGTTTAATTCTGTAATTTGTTAAAGAATGAACAGAAAAATAGGGTTGCTTAAGTTCAAAGGATTAAACATCACCACGCTTGTGTCTACTTTAAAAAAACACCCCCGTATAATAGCTCTCACTGAAATAATTGAAACTTTATGGGCGAGCTGCATGTATATAATACAATGTATAATAATTGGACCTGCTTCAAATATAGGTGGGAGTGTTAGAATAGAATTAATATTATATAATAGCCTTTAGTCGAAGGGGGGGGGGGCTTAAAGTCAAAATGATTTTGATAGCATATACAATTATTTAGAGCAGACCATGATAGTAACTGTTGTCGATTAAATTAAATATTTTCATTTTCATTGACGATGTCATGCTCATATATTATTATACTTGTGAAATTATATTATTACATATACCTTCATTCCATGAAAATTTACCGTAAAATTTGAAACCAATCAAATGCCGAAAACGGGATAAGTGCCACACACATACCACTCTTAAAGCTTTAATAGATAAGTTGTATAAGACTTTAAAATGTATCTCGTACGTATATGCTGTACCTATTTCTGGATTAATTTTTCGAGCAACTTTTTTTTATCTATGGACTGTTATGACTAATGGAGAACGGATTTAAGTGCTTTAAAAAACAAGAAAATGTTTTTAAAACACGTATTAATGCTCTTATAACACATTTTTTACTAAAAAGCTCTTAAAAATTATTTTTAACATTGAAAAAATTTCTTTTGTTATTAGAAAAATTCTTATTCTTATTAATTATTCGTATTTTCCTATTCTCTTTTTACACTGGAATTATATCGGTAAAACCATAATAAATAATAAAAATAAAAGTACGATGTGGCAAAAATAAATAATATCTTATTTTATTCTTTTAGAATGAATTTAAACTTATTTTTTTATCAAATTATATTAATTCTTATAAAAAAGGTGCTCTTAACATGTCAACAAATTTAAAAAAATGCGAATTATTGGTTTTATTTTTCAATTTTTTGTATGGAATAAATCTTGTGCTTGGGAAGCAATTTTTTCGAACAAAAATGCAATTTGCATTAAAATCCATTCCCTAGTTATAATATTGTTATGAGATCACTTAGTAAGACATCAAAATTAAAATATACTCAATAAATAAATACACCTCCTTTTCTTAAGAATCGTTTATCGTATACTGGGGTTTTCCAATTATTTGTTTTCAAAACACTTCTCATCGAAAGATATAATATTATTATAACTTTATCGCTTGAAGGCCACGAGACGTAGGTAATTTTACATTTGCAAATTGGTTTAAATAATTCATTATAAATCGTTCTAGTGTGGGCTGCATTAGTAATTTATCATAATCTAACTAAACTAACCTATACGGTGATTTACATTGTCGGGTTTATTCGAGGATCTCTTTCGGTGATATTTTCGACTTTTCTTATAAAACGAATAAACGAATGAAACTCCTAGTTTTTCCGATCGCTATAGATTTTCTCTGTGTACGAGAATTTTTCCATGACGTCGTTACCCGCGACGCGTTATTATTACATAAAATATGTGTAGAACAATAAATTACTTCATATAATATTATTATAATACATTATTTACATGTCTAAAACGTTTCAAATAAAACGGACAGGTCGTACCACCGTGGGGGCGTGTGTTAAATAAAAGACTCGTAAACCATAATGATTATAGTGTTTGAGAGAACACATTATAATTTTTAATATTATATAATATATTAATATTACAACAATAATGCTGCGGCAGCGTTCGCTACTCGTGTGGCGTAGCAAAGTGATGCATATTATAGTCGTCGGGTATATACAACACATTTATGAATATCACACAGGTATACGCACTACTGCATGGAGAATCGTATGAAAAATAAATTTCTCTCCCATCTTAAGTTACGCGTACCTACTTGGATAACATTTTCGTTTCAATGCTTCGTACCCAACCCCCGCGGAGGAAATATATTAAACAGCACTCACCAGAACTGGGTGAAGATCGACACCGTACATGTCCAGCCACTTGACTTTATCCAAGAAATTCAGCTCGGCAACTGCAGGCACTTGACCCCTGAAAAATGGTTGTCGTTAAGTAATCATAAAAAAAAAAAGAAAATAGAAAAAAAAGAACGCAATAGGTAAGCACCGTGCATGGAAAGAGCGAGGAAACGTTTATTATTATGGCACGCAGCACTTACGTAAGTTCTTTGTGTATTTCACCGATTCGGTTCTCGAGCTCTGCGTTCTGATTGGACACGAACCGGAATTCAGACACGTACCCATGAGTGTGTCGCCTAGGATCGAAATCTCCAAGTTCAGCTGTAAAAAAAATATCATCATTATTAAAATACCATGACACTTTGCCATCAAGAGAAAATGCCAAGGAGTTTAATTTCGTGACATAAGACTTTTAAAATAAAATATTATATACAATTTGTAACACATATTATATGTACAAATCGAAACCACTTATTCCTGTTCTTAAACGACAGTCATCAGCGTTGAGGAAATATAATTTTAAATTTGTGTAACTAAATACAGTTTCTTCATATTCGTATATATTTAAAAAAAATTATTTTGAAGAATTATTATTTTATTTATGGATATTTATGGATTTATGGATTATTTATTTCCGAATCGAAATAGGTATTCCTATACAGTGAAACATCATTAGGTACAACTGTAGTTTGTGACAAGGCCCGAAGATACACACGTCAATGATTTTGGCAGTATTATATTGTGGGCACCCAAAGACATATTTAGTAATAATACATAATACGTTATTATTGTACACATCATCATCACCACATTATCAAAACAATAAAATTACATATTTGTGTATATTGTATACGTACCTATCTGTATTTTTCAGTACATCATATTATATTGTTCCCATAATTTTATTTATAATCGCAGTCGTAATAAAAACGCGTACGAGACACGCGATAAAACCGTCTACGATGAAATTTATAGACGACGGGTCTCTGGTCCGCAGTCTTTTAGTCGGTTTTCGGCGACATCATTTTATAATAATAATAATAATAATATGGCGTTCGGTCTGTTTGAACGTATATTAAAATAGCGTGCTTCAGACGGGGTGAGAGAGAGCCGATGTGGAGACAAAAAAATAAACCACCACCGACCTTACGAACATTAAAGATGACAAGCTGAAAGCTAGGATGAGAGTGATAAATTTCACTCTACGACTATGGTCTGCATAAGTAAATTATTCCCGGGTTTTATAAATTCTTAAAAAAAAAAAAACAAATCTCACAAACGTACGAAAAATCATTCAGGATATTAAGTTTTTCACGTTATTTTAGTGCGAGTAAAGTGAATATTTTCAAAGTTTTAAGACGATTATAATTTCTCTACAACTCTATAGAAGTCGGTGAAGCCAAATATTTATCGACGCGTGCACTCAAAGTGGAAACGTTATCGTGTTTTACCTCTTTTTGGGTAGGCACTTTCAAGTAGGTCTGACTTACAGCCCGCAATAAGTATTAAAAAGTTTATAATCTCTGTTGTTGCACTGACCTAAAATTATTCCTAAATAATGCAGATGCCGTAAATAATTATATTCGAAATTACAAGCAACAGAACAATATGTGACTTTGTAGCAGTCAAATCGATACGTATACAGATCGGTTACACACACTCTCCCTGACACACACACATATTTTTATTAGTATTGATATAAATAGATGATTTTTACATCGTTATCAAAGATCGAACGTTTTGCGTGTCCAAAGCGTACACTGAGACATATATAATAATATTATATATAGATATCGTTAAATACGCACCGAATAACGTATATTTAGCAATGCCTTACAGGAGTAGACCAACGATTTTTATTAAATTTTTTTCGTCCCATAACAAAGTGAAGTGCAACGAAAAGTCGACCACTGCTGGGTGCAAAAGTCGTCGTCGGTCCCCCGCCTGGGTAATATATTAGCACGTCCGCTCTTCCCGCTAATAATAAGCACCTCTATTTACACAATATTTATGGCCGAAATCGGGCGGTCTCGGGTCGATCTTTATTGCTTGCCATTTACATCGCGGACGTGGAGGTGGCAACGAGAAAAATCCACCAAACAGAATAAACAACCCCCTTAACAAAATCAAATATTTTATCTCGGCCACTATAGACGCGTACATTATGTATATATGCTATACCATTACTTCTGCTACGTAGTCTACTTAGTATATTATACAACTATAGTACATTGTATATATATATATTATATAAATACGCTATGTGATTTTTTTTCTCTTAACGCGAGTCACTTGTTTTTTCCAGGTATTAGGTTCAAAATGTTTTCGTTGCTAACGAAGTACCACTAGTGAAGTATAGGTACATTATTATACGGCGGCGTTTATGGTCGTTTTTGGGGCTCGGAGACCACAACACAATGACATGTACCCACACCGTATTTTTAGTAGTGCACATTCTAAGACATTAATATTTATTTATTTTTATTACCTATCGTACATTTGAAAATTGAAGGTAAGTATAAGACTTAATATACCCGTAAATAGTTTAATACGAATAATTTATCCATTTTTTTTTTTTTTTTAATTATATTTATAGGTAATATAGGTTTACCATTATTTACAGAAAATATAATAATTACTATGACTATAGGTATAATTTTAGAACTTTATTATATGTTTGGTCAACACCACCAAAATTATTGTGTTTTAAATCTTTGTATATAGTTTACATAGGTATGATGGAGTTCAATACGGGACAAATCCTACACGGACATTACCTATTTAATTTATCACGGTAACGCCGCGGTGCGGGATCAGGTGGTAATATACATTTAACTAGGTGCATTATTTAATTACTTCCGGTTTTTTCACTTAAAATTATACGGTTTCCGTCAAAAATAAAACACTATCCGCAAAAAACGACACACGAAACAAATTTTTTGTGCGCGCTTAAAATCACCATGCGTAGGTACTATGTGATAATAATATATTATTATTATCGCATTGATTTTAATTATTAATATGATAATATTACCTACATGTATATAGATGCGTAGGGTGCAGTAGCGGGTGGAGTAGTTTATGGCCGGTGGGCTGATGGTTCGGTCGAGGGTCTTTTTTCATACTGATTACTACCGTCGAGTATGCACATACGGTTATGAAATTTGCCGGAAATCCGTGCGATTGGAACCGCTCATTTTGCGCCGTGACGGATTCGCGCACGCGCGGAAGGACCCACGATCGGAGTTATCGCGATGTTACATTTTTTATTTCAAAACTGTTTTTTTACACGTCGTCCGACTAACGCCATTGCCAGTTTTCGACCATCAGAATTGATATTTATTACCACACCAACGCGCGCGCGCTCGCGCGTATGTGTGTATAATTTTACCTACCGTTCATACATATATCTATATGCATGTTCGTCGTGCGTCCATTGAGATTAATTTACCCCCACGGGCGCCGGAAGAGTCCCATTATAACTTCATAATAATATAATATAGCTACCGGATTTACGCGCTTGCTCTCCGTGGGGATAAATTTACGAGCGGATAGTGAAAAACGAAATACGAAAGCAGCGAAAAACAAAACAGAACGACGAAAAAGTCCAGAAACCCGTTGCGCGAAGAAAACCAAGCAATTTTTGTTTCCATTTTAAGCGTTTCACTCACGACCGGAACTATTATGTGCTGCAGAATTCCTAGCCGAGCGTCCGTTGTCGGCCGTTTTGACAGGTTTTTGTGAATTTTCGACTAAACGACTTACCCGCCAAGCCGAGAGAATACGACTCAAAACTTCCTACACTGTGAGTCTTGGAATTTGGATTCGAACCCAATTCTCCTCGCCTTTAAATATTTAAATGTGTTTTATGTTTGGATCGGAAAAACAACTTTAATCACGTACGTTACTCTCGATCAACACGACATGGAATATTCCATTTTCCTGGTAAACCGATGCTGTACAAATTCGGTGAACTGTCGTACAACTTTTCATGAGAAATGCATGTTAAATATTTGTGATATTTGAAATCGATGCAGGATTAGAGTAATGTGTTAACTAATTTTCATTTTTCTATTTGCAATGACTAATGAGAATGATCTTTATTTTTTATTTTCTGGTGAATTTAATTACAGGTTTTTAATAGAACACGATGCCATGTTAAAAATGTATTTTGAAATAGCTATTTTGGTGTAGCAAAAACATCAAATTATTGAAATTTTTTTAGATCCATTTATTATGGCCCCGTAAACACGAGTAAATTATATGTTACACAATGTTCAAACGGTTTGAATGATAATTAATTATTCCTTTAAATTGGTCATTGTAGTGCAGTTAATTCTTTGAAAAATAACTCACTATAATATAGCGTATATAAACTAATTAAAAACTATTTATATAGGCGAACGGATGACTTGCTAAAATTTAATAGCTATGATAATTATCCCAACGAATACACACCATTATTTCTTTGTAAATAAACTCGAAAATTTCAAAATATATCCAAGAAAATCAAATTAACGCGAACCCGTTACGTCCGTGCGTCGCATCGCGTGTTTTCGTATAGGCACCATTTGTATATTATTATAATATTCTGTACAATATAACTACTATATATATCTCAAGTCTTGGAGTGTTTTGGCTTTAGGTTCTCCCCATCACTAAAATTGGACCGCAAATATTATATTAACAACAACGCGCTTAAGCCGCCAGCTCTGGGGCCAACTCGCTTTGAACTACGTTTTCTATTATATAACAATATAATCGCGTAATTATTAAACTTTTAATGGAATAATTTATTCAGACCCGGCTGTGCTCTCCAGGAACAACGCAGTAAACACACATTGTGTTTTGTTCTTCTCCGCCGTTTATGGCCAAAACTTGGACAGTTGCACACTCTAAATTATTAGAATACGTATAGTGCGATAAGCATATTATTTTTGTTTTATACATGTACATGTTAAGCGTAAAGGTATTTCAATATAAGTTTAAAAGAATGGTTATTTGCCAAAAATATTCAAACGACCGTATTTTCCGTCCTGGAAAATCCTTGCACAAAGACGAGTAAGTATTTTATTATCAAGAGGTTAAAAATATTATATTATAGGTGGAGATATTTTTCAATAATTGTATAATATTTTACACTAATTCTATATTAGTCATTCAAGTATTTCAGCATTTTCGAAATTTCAAAAGTATTTTTAACAAGCGGGTATGGTGTCTTAATAATTTCAATAAAATAACATCTAATAACTTCGCGATGTACGTTCGTTGAGACACGGGAATAATACAGCAGACTGGCGCGTTAATGAATAATATTATCCATTAATTTATTGTTTTCGAAATCCGCACGAACGTTATTGTATCGGAGGTAAAATTATTAATCATTATAATATCGTTGTAAGACGTATCGTCGAAATTTATCAGAAGAGCGGGGAATTCGTCCATCAGTGCTCAGCTGCGGAAAGAGAAGGGGTACGCGAAGCGATTAAATTCGTGCACGCACACGGTTCAGCGATCCTAATCCTTGGCGCAGTTAAATTGCCTATGATAAACGCCGGATCGTTTCGATAGAAATAATAATAATATTATTATTATTATTATCTGTTATAAGAACAGAAGAAAAATCGTAGAAAAATTCATTATTTTTAACTTACTGTAAAGTTAACATTAATTTAAAGCTAGTATATAATTGAAATAGAATTTTATATTTTTTTAAATATGATTATTTAGTATAATACTTATATTGCAAATAATTTTAAATTTTAATACATATTTTATAAAGTCTTTTTAGCGCATATTTTGGTGATTTATTGTGCATTTTATACTGTGATTTTCAAAACTTTAAATGCATTCTTTAAGGTTTTTAATGCATTAAATGTATAGCACTATTATTAAAATTGTATTACCTTCGTCGCAATATAAGCGTATTCGTGACACTATATAGGTAATGCGCTTTCTCAGAAGGCGTGATAATATTTACGGAATCCTCTAAATAGCTGCTATCGACCCCGACAGTTCTGGAAATATTTTACTATTATAATAATTTGTGAACAACAACTATTTCATCTCATGATTTATTATAATGTTATGAATTTATCATCTCGCGTGTTTTGGCGACGGTTCAACATAATGTTATTATTATTATTTTTACTTATTACTTATTATCATTGTCTCTGGTCGCTTGTGCGTAATGTGAATGTTAACAAAACATTATTGTATATCGTATTGAGCTCGTTGCAGAATGGTTTTTGCCATATTTCTCAGTCTCCGTATTTTAATTTCGAAACGACTTTTGAATAATTTATGTCGTCATAATGGTATATATGCATATTGGGCGTCTTATATAATAACAATCACCATCGAAATCAATGTATATTATTAGTTTTAATAATATTATTATATTATTTCGTCTTTTATAACAATGTTGTTTAAATCAATTTAACATTGAAATCCGGTAAAATTATATTTTCCAACATGTTAATAATAGTAGGTACCCACTCCAGCGTTAACTATCGATTTTAATTTTTATTAAGATTAAAAACATTTTTTGCAACCCCAAAATATTGTAGCATACTTACAACGTTTACCGTAGTAAGGACAGGAGTTGTATACAATAGTACACTAAGGTACCTAAGGCTTTTGGCCAATCACCTATTTATTACACATTTTTGTTTTTTAAAACATAATATTCAGAATTTAAAAATATATATGCATTAATCATGCATCTGAATCACATGTCGAGTGATTTATAATAATAAATTCTGATATTGCGATAATTTAACGTATCTCCATTATTGTACCTAACTTTGAAGTTTGACTAAACTCTGAACAAAAAAAAAAATATATACGTACCTAGTTCAAAATCTTTATTGTGGCATTCATAAATCGTAATAATGTAACCAAAGTTTTAATACTAATATGCAAAACAAAACAGTTAAATTATATTTTATACCTGTAATATTATTCATCATAAATCCTATTAAATATCGGTTAAGATTCCACAGCGTATAATCATAAATTCATAAATAATAATATTATATTGTATTAATTAAAATAACTCAACATTAAAGGTATTGTAAAATAGTAAATTTACCTTCAGTTATTCTGTGCAGTTCATGATAAATAAATATTAAACATGTGCAGAGATAAAAGTGTTATATACAAATTATTAACATTATTACTTGAGCAGTTATCGAATACTTATTTAATTTATTTTAACGATTTCTATGTTTTACTATTAATCTTATTTAAAAGGCATAGAAATAGTTGTTGAGTATGGTAAGTATACAAATAAAATTTTAAATTAAATAAACCACTGTCACCAGTGAACGTAAAAAAAAATTTTATGGGTATATAGGCATATAGGTATGTCGTAAAAATAAATATTTTACAAGATTATTGTGGATAATATTTTTACTGCTTAAAAAACTTAAAATTAGAAAAAATAAAATTTTTATTCCTTTAACTCCGATACACCTTATTCTACGTTTTAACCGTTTTATTCGACGATATAAAGTGATGAAATAAAATTAATTTTATTTCCCGGAGAGTCACTTGTTCGGCGGAATCCAATGTAAATAACTAACCGTTCTTTTGGCAACCGTACGTAACGGATATTCATTCTTACCGCCCACTTTTTCAGAGTGGTTCGGTCGAAAGGGGTTTTTATATTTATTTTTTTCGTTCACCATTGTGTCCGAAAAAAAAACATTATTTACCATGTGAATAGAAGAACAATGTTGTATTTTTCCCGAGTGTATCTGAGGATTCCTCTTCTCGCCAAAAAAGAAGAATTATTCGGTTCGGGGAGAAAACGAGAAAGAGAAAGAAAAATAATATGAGACCAAATGCCGATGTGGTTTGAATTGTTAATATTTTTTATTGAAAATCAGAATGACAATAAAAATAACATTTTCCCGCACCACATTTAATATTACATATATATATATATATATATATATATATATAATATATAATATATCTGTATACCAGTATATTTTTGTATCAACAGTGACCGGCCTTTTGTGTTCTACTATAACAAAATTACGAGACCTTTGAATATATTTCCTAGGATTGATCCATAACATCAACGTTCACAGCAATGGTGTGTGTGTGTATAGAGAGAGAGAGAGAGAGAGAGAGCGAAAGGGAAAATTTAATTGTCACGTCTCGGCGTGACCATCATTGTGTGTTGATGATGAGAATATTAAAAAACTTTTTACACAAAAAACAGTATGTATTCTTATAAAGCTGAAGAAGACTCTCGAGTCTCGAGTCATAGTAAAATAAAGACTGTAAAACGGCTAAAGTTAGATCAAGTATCTACTGCATTACTCGCGGGGAAAACGAAACGATAAAATTGTTGTCAAATTTTGCATACCAAAAAACTGATTATTGTAAACAACAGTTAAAATAATAGAGTAATAAATAATGATAAGAGTTGCATTGAACATGAATTATTCGCAACCATTGTTTCCGAAAACAAGCGATAATAATATTATTAAATTATTTTTTAAATACGTCTGCAACAGTATCAACTAAACTTTGTGTAAATTAAAAGTTGTGCGATTTTATCGAAAATTCGGTTAACCTATTAAAAAAACTTTAAATATTTTAAGCGCAACACAGTATAAAAATGATTGATAACAGATCTCAAACTTCATAAATATTTTAGATCAATCACACTTTAAAATTATAGAAGGATTTCAGAATAACTTCCTACATACTGTACGTAAATCATATTATATATATATATATATATTAAAAAATAATTTATAGCTGATCGTTGATAGTTTTAAAAGTAGTTTTAATAATCATGAGTTTAATTATTATAATATAAAAATAGTAGTAGGAAGGGAATAGTAGTGAACTTAGTAGTGAATAAAAAATTGGTAGGTACAATAACTAAACAAATATAATGAAACGGACCTTTTTTGAGAAAAAACAAATGAAATGAATGACATCAAGTGACTGTGTATATTGTATATATAGAGATTTTATGTCGGTTTTACTACGAAAAACACTATATGTCATATATAGGTTAAATTCGGAAAAAGAAATGTAAAAAGGAGAGAAACATTGGCTTGTTCCAGACGAAAATAAAAATAAATGTTATTATTACTATTTGTTTGAATGTGCGATTTTACACCCATATTCACACTTGATGGCTTATGTCGTGGAAATTCATGAATTTCCACCGGTTTTTACGACTGTACCTTGAGTTTTACTTGCGTCGACAACACCAAAAATGGTGTTTACTTTTCGTGCCCATAACAATATCCATACGTAAACAATTTTTGTTACTTTACAGTTTCCGATAATCATTGCACGGCGCATTGCAACTATCCCGAATAAAATATAAACTCGATGCGATTTTATTTTAAAACTCTATGTCTACCTACGGTATTTTTTCAACGGAGACATTTTCGGTAATTCAGCAATATTCACCTCAGAATAAATATTTTTTTTTTTTTTTACTGTCGATATTATAAATAATAATAAAAAAAATAAAAAGTTTCGATAAAACTACTGCAGTTGTTATTATATAGGTATACGCATGTATTATATATAAGTATCTACATAATAATATATTATCTTATATGACGCCACGGCCGCGAGACGTCGCCATTTTACCTAACATCGACGAAACTGCAGTGTTTAATCTTAATCACAATCGTGTTTAAATACTACAGCACGCGGTGTCGGGCGTGATCCTTTACATTTGGATGTACAACCGTAATAAAAAATAATGAAACAGAGGCCGGGGAAAACTCATTTGTGGCATAAATTCGGGAGATTTATCTTGAACATTCGTTTTTAATTTAGTTTCGTGGTGAGCCCGGTCGCGGTCTCTTATTGTGCATCATAATTAATGCGGTCTGAACAGGGGAGACCCCCCACAGATGGCGTTATCACAGTTATGCGTTTTAGCTAACATGCAATTTTCATATTTTACACCAAGTATATTATGCATATAAAATTAAATTATACCTAATATTACGTTGTATTATGACACACTGCACACTTATTAATTTTAATTAACGCCCGAGAGTAGATAAAAAAATAAACATGATTAATGACCAGTAATAGATTTTTGCGTTAGTAGTTTTAAATTTAAATATTTACTACGCTATAATTAATAATATATTATAATATTATTTAATAGAAACATCCCTCATGTTAAATTAGGGAGTTGTCCTGCTCAAATAGCTTTCAACCTACAACCCGCATTTAACAAATGAAAATTAAAAGTAATATGATTTTCGATAAAAAAGATTGTTAAAAATGTCGATAGAAATATTATAATGTTTACAGAATATCTTTTTGAGAAATAAATTAGAATATTAAATTTTGACTGATATAATTCCGTACATTCCTATTAAAGTACTTTGTAAAAGACAACAAACTTTCAGCATTTTAAAGATATAATATTGAACCTGATATATGACTTATTCTACGTAATCAGTTTGAATACAAGAAATTCTATAAATCGTTGTAGGTATACAACAAAAACGAAGAGGACGGACAATTTGAATTGAAATTAGTTATCAAATATAATTGTTTAATACAGCAAAATTTTGTAACATTTTCAAACTTAAAGTATTTAAATTGAAAATGTAACGAAGTTTTAAATATAAATTAATTTGTGAAGTTTCGGGATTTAAATCAAAATAGTATCTATAGCGAAATTGTATTTACAGTTGTTATATCCAAGCGAGAAAATTATTAATCAATACGTTTTAATAGTAATCAGCACTTTCAAAAACACTACCTGATTTCCAAATGCAATCCCACCGCATCATAGGAAAAATTCTTTAAAATTGTTATGCAGATATTATATCATCAAAGATAGGTGGTACACTGGTTACTGGTACCTATTTATAACTATATAAGTAAGATATTTCAATATTTGAATAAAAATTGTCGAGATTTTAATATTATTGTTAAGAGTATTTATTGCAGATATCTCAGTCACCACCGTGTTAAAACCATATGAACGGGCTTATGGGTGGAAAGTGTTATACGAAATTTTCATTAAATAATTAACGATTAAAAAAAACTTCACTTTGCAATATCAATGTCGATTAGAGCTATAAAATTCATGATATATGTCTTTGTATAATATTATATAGATTTAATAACAACACTCGCCAAACATGAGTCGGAGATGTAATGTCGTAATGTCGATTGCAATCCGTATTAAATGTTACAGTCGGACTTGTGTATATGTATGTGTTTTTTTGTTTGCGATTCTAAAATAACTCAGCTAATCAAAAGCTTTCGGTATTAGTCACGCGCCCGAGGAAACGATTTCGGAAAAAAGGAAATATTTTAGAATAACCAAACGACACGGACATCACCCCCCAAACGACCGCGATGACGACGAAACGATAATAATAATAATAATAATGATAATATATAGCAGAGTTATATGGCTACTATTTTACGACGTTTGTCATTATCGCAAGCGGCTCTTAATCGATGCTGTATTATACAGGATTCGCGAGGGCGCGCAATTAGGGTAATTGCGTCGGGTGGTCTGGATTTTCACGACGAGTTTTTGAGGGGAAAAAATGGGGGTAAACGACCGAGGTTCAATAATAATCCGCGTATAGCACACATTATTATTGTAATTTTTATTATTATTTTTATCATTATTATTATACTGCTGATCCGTACATATTATATAATATCAACTATTCCATGTTATTTATTGTAACGGACGTTGGCGTTTACTTTTCAAATTCACGTCGCATGTATTTTATAATATTCTATTTCTATACAGGCCTAGGCCCAAACACAATATGTGATGAGATACATTTATATTTGTCTTAGTAATGAATAGTAAATAAAATCAATTTATGGATAGTTAAAGGTGGGGACTTCATAAACAATAAGCATAAGACGATAGAGAGTAGAGTTTATTAATACATAATTTGAAATGGAGAATGCAATAAAGACGGGGAGAGTATTGTTTCTAATTAGATGAAATGGAGGTTTAAAATTGATTTGTTGAATGAGGGTATAAGCCAATTACTAAAGTCAGATTTAAGCTTAGTAAATAGTAATAGGCAAGTTATATATACATATATTTTTTTTAAGGGGGAACCCGCGGCAACATAGGCCATTGAGACCAATTTGAATTCAGAGGAAATATGCCTGATAAATCCAAAGGTTTTAAATTCTTTACTGCAGATCTTCTTTTAATATTATAGTTTGAGGGATAAATTTGGGATAAAGTGATACTTTACAGGTATCGAACAAAATTACTAGTCGTAATATTGAACATCGAGGATAGTGTATATGACAAAAACAAATACATTTTAATCAATTAAAAAATATTCTGACATTCTCACTGATTCACCACAATATACCAATTACTCAAGATTAGATTGGAGAAAACTAGCTCTTTTTTCATGACGATTACGCTTAAAAAGTATTATTTTCTAGTAAATATAAGGAAGAAGATTTATGTTCTAAAAATGTTCAATATTTTTGACATGATTTTATTTTAAGTATTAATTATAATCGGATGCGCTCTACGAAAATCTAGACCATCGCATTAAGGGTGTTGTACGCGAATCTACTTCCAGCTACCGTCATTTTAATGTGATGATTGCAAGTACGACAACATGCGCAAGGCGAGTAATATTGATGTTAACCTTTTAAGTAGTTTACATTTAGATAAACATCATGCTTATTGCATTTTCTTTTTCCGTCATTTACGAGTATTTTTTAATTTTCACCCTCACGTAATATAGGCATGGAACAGGAGTCTATAATATCAACTTTTGATTTTAAACGTCAACATTTTATAATTTGAATAAAATTTGATTTTGATTTTTAAGCATATTTTTTATTTAGTTATAATAGTATTGAAGTAGCAAGATACAATAGTAGCAAAACGCGAATACTTTGCACGTCTAAACTTTAAATACTTTTTAATAATGATAAAAAAAATATATTAAGGCTCATTGGATGCTCAATAAAATAATACCTAGTAGGAATGTAGATGTAAATCATCGCTTTTCAAAGAGTATATATTATTATTATGTATTTTTTTTTTAAATTACAGTTAAGATCTTAAGTTCAAAAGTCGATGATGATTCGGCAGCAAACGTGAGGGTGAAATCTTAATACCTACAATATTATGGGTACAATACAGAGTGAAATCCTAGATCATTGCAATTGTATCCCCTGGAGGTGTGTTTTATATTTAGAGGTGTTTTTTAGGATAGGTTTCATTGTAAAAACCGTAGCAATCGAATGTACGTATTTTATACGTTTTTCCAAGAGAAAATTTTTCAAAGATTCAACGATTTTTGAAATAATAATAACGAGTGTCGGTCTTCGAAATAAGTCGGTTTCGTTTTACACCCTCTAGGGTATACACACAAACACCTACACACACACAAATATATATATATAAGCTTAAACCTCCTCCCACTCGCGAAAATAAGAAAAATAGCATTTTTCACCGAAAAATCTGTCGGGCAATACGACATCCGACCCCCTTTTGCCCGACTAATACTCGTTATCTCGGGATTTCGGATGCGCTTGTGCGCTTGCGTTATTAAATATATATATACCACGTAAGACGAGTTTCAGTGCCGACAGCTTCACGTTCGACTCTAACGACAATGTATTTTTTAGATACAAATATGACAAGCAGTCACCACACTCGCAGATCGTCACGTGAAAAAATGATTTGAAGGTTTACAAAGGTGTTATATTACGAGTATGTATACATAGGTAGCCAGGTAGATATTATAATACATTTTATAAGCATTTCACGTGTACTGCACACGGTGCAGTTTCATTTCCACTTTTGGCCGTAATACACCTACGGAGTGATCAATTTAACGCAAAACACTCTAAAATTAATTTAATACTAACGTTTCTCAAAATATTAATTTTTTAGTTATTTTTAAAAATTTAAATTTAAACTAGTGGTAGTCTAACCAAAATTTTGTAGTGTACTTCAGTACAAATTATAATCTCAGTAAAACATATATTTTATTAGTAACTAAAACTAATATAAAAAAATATTTTCAAAAATTTTTATATACTCGTAGAGTTATAAATTATAACGCAGATTATGGTATTAAAAATCGCTTGGAAATCTTTCCACCTCAAAGTTCAAAAACAATTTAAACAAGTAAAATATATATTGAAATTTCAATATCAAGTGAAGTCAATACATAATAACGAAAAAATGTATAATTTTGAAATTTTTATTTTTGTCAACGCATATACCTATCAAGCCCGGTTTTGAAAGTTAAAACAGGCACTTACTCCTTTAAAATCTAAGTAAAATAATTGTCAGCTTAAAAATTATTTTAAATCTCTTTTCTAGTCCACTCTACCATTTAAAAGTTTAGATTATATTGAAATAATTACTATATCTTGCATTTATAAGGATATCCCGGTTTACCTAGATATATTATATAGTATATGAATTTTACAAATCACATTGTATGTATAGCACGTCACGTTAACCCATTCAATTTTCAATTTTCGGAATTTACTAGAACGTCAGATTTTACACACAGTCTCAGTACACTATCCGCGGAATTTCACAGTCAGCTGTCAATTGTTAGGATTATTATTGTTATCGTGTTTTTTCTCTCGATTTGACTCATTCGAAGGTTATCTCCGTGAACGTGGCTATCACGAAAAACGCCAAACGCTTATTATACAATTATTATATTGAACACGCCACACGCATATTATTATTATTATTACCTATCACGATCTCATTAGTCGTCAAATAGTAATTATTAGCTACCTTGTTTCCCATCCTCGCCTACGTCGCGTATTACAATAATAATTAAATATTATTAGTAATAATTTATTACCTATAAGTTATAATGAAATGCTCTCCGTTTCTCAAGCGTCTTTCCATTATGTTTGCCAATATTATGTAATATTATTATTATTATAGGTGATCCGATATTAAATTAAAACTGTTTTGATAAAACTTTTCGGTATAAACAGCCATAACATATTTTTCACCTATTATCAAGTTCCAAAAATTGTCGAAATTTTAACGTTGTTTTGATCAATAAAAGTCTAAAAAAATTATTGAAAGTTGAAGAATAGGCGAATACTATACAAAGTTCGAATATATATGTCTAATATAATATAATATTAAATAAAATAAAAACACAGTGCTCTCAACCACATAATATTTTTGTTCAAATAAATATTAGATGACAATATTGAGAACAATATCAGATGACGATTGATGACTATATATACTTGTTTAGTTGTTTATATGTTTGTTTTGCCACAGCTACAAGTGTAATCTGATCAAGTTCGTTCTGTTTGTTTAACGTTGTTTTTTATATATAATCATATATATAATACCTCCAAATTACATTTTACGTAATTTACTGTTTTCGAGTTATGTTATTTATGTGTTGTCAGTGTATAATATCGACATTTCAATATAATATAACATGTTTATATACATTTGTATATATAAAATGTAATATTTCAATTTGAAATATTAAAAAAAGGTATAGGTGTGTTTTCATTCTTTTTTTACATCACCGAAAGATTTTCGTCTGAGGAGAATTGAACTTTAAATATTATTGAGAGATCATTAATTGTATTATGAATTGTAATTTTCAGCTATAAAAACACACATATTATAGTTGAAAACGGAATGGGTCATATATAATATTAACATCTTACATTTTACATTTTACACAGCAGAGTCAACGACCGTCGAAATGTCAACTGTAAACAGTGTAAACTGTATTGAACGGGGATGAACTATTACGATAAAATGTCACTCAACGTAGTTGGCAAATAGAAAAAAAAATATCAAATTAATTCTCTGGAAAAAAGGGCACAGTAAACAAACATTTGTATACCTATAGTATAAACGGAGAACATGAAGAATTTCGGGAGATCGTAACTCGGCTTTTACGTATCATCGTCGTTATTAATTAACATTTTTAAAATGGTATAGAATTAAAATTAAAATTATTATTATCTAATCTAACTATATCTTCAATGGTGACTGCATTTGTGACGTTTGTGTGTGTACATACATTTAATTAATTTATCGATGCTTTGAATTTCGCGAGTTAATGTCTTATCGCGAATAACAAGAAGATGACTAACAAATTCGATAAATTTATTACGCTCCATAATATAATATATATATATTATATTGAGAGATATTTTATACTTTTTTATTCTAATTACGAATAAACAATGAGAATAATCCGTCGAATTGAATAATTAAAGGAAATTTATGACATTTCGTAAAACTTTCTGGTTAAAACCCACGACATTATCGTACAATTTATTGTAAGTTCAGCAAAACGTTTCGCACAATATATTCAAATAATTTTTATAAAAAAAAATTTAAAAAAGAAATTAAAAAAAAAAAATGTAATCTTAGTCTTGAACGGCTTTGGTAAAAAAAGGAATATCGCACACAAAGGGACTATTGTTTAAAACTGTGGTGGTCGAAATTTCTGGCGAGAGTGTTATTATAATTTTTTTGTTTTTGACTATACTTTTGCACAACAACGTCGTTGAGGACATGGTGAAACTCTGGTCGGAAGTCATGGCAGTGGTAATGAGGGGGTAGTGGTGGTAGGAACAGCGATGATTCGGTAAAGCGTGAAAAAGTTTTATGCAGAAAACGTGAAGTGAACTACACAAGTGGAAAAACAATTTTCGCAGTTTAACAACGGCCTCGGGATGATATGCGTGTGGCGTGTAAAACGCACAGGATATTATTGTATTTTCCTTGTTTTTAATTTCGGTTTTTGTGCGTCTTTTCGATTTTTGGTCTGATGGTTTTTACGAAAAAAAAAACTGTAGTAACGGAAACCACAAAACGACTACTTTACCTTTACATGCGTGTAGTGCTAAAATGAAAAACCGAAAACCTGCGGGCTAAGAAAAAATCGTTTCATTAATACCACGGTACAGGATCGCGTGCACCTTTCAAAGAAACTCGAGAACCTCGTGTTATTATTTGCAATCACGTGTGTGTTTGTCAATATCACACAGATTTTAAGCACACGTGTGAAATACATTTACATACCTATATATTATATGTACCTACTGGGTGATCCATTTAATAGACATATTAATTATTATTTCAAAAAACCCCAGCATTTTTGAAAATATAACTTTTACATAATTTAACATTTTCACAAACCTACATTTCTGGAAAAAAATGATATGTTTTACAATTTAACTATATTATTGTTATATTTTCGTAAGTTTTACTCTATTTGTTAGCAACACACACAGGTATTTTAATTTCGAAAAAGAATAGTATACGAAAGTAAGCCGCTTAATAAAATCAAATTTCGGATAAGTGTGGTTTATTAGCCATAAATATTTTAATTTAAAATAAGTGGATTTGTAATAAAACAAAATTTTGCAGGGACCTGCACCAGTACTACAGCAGTAGTACTACTACTCCACGTTGCTATTATAAACTTTAAATACCTATTTCTGTATAATTATATGCTACTTGTCCAAAATTAAATTTGTACATTAAAATTCTCCAAAAAAATCTCCCTCATTGAAATAAGGATTTAAAAATGGATGTCATTGCTAAAAATTTTAAAAAATATAACAATGTGCTCTGTTATAATATACTAAATATCAAAATTTTTGTTAAAATTGTTTACAACTTTTTTACTTAACTTTAAATTGTAGTAATTTACTAATGCTTATTGTTAAATTAATCATTCAAATTCTATTCTATATATTTCCATCACTATTTTATTCATTCCTTTATTTCCTTTTTTTTTAAATTCTATTTTTATATTACCGTGTCAATGCGTTGATTGTTATAATAATTAATGTTCTGTTTATTGGGCTTGACCCGAATTTAAATAACTGTGTTAAAAATAAGTAACAAAGAATGTTTTCAAAATGAAATAGTTTTTGAAACAATGATTGTCTCCCGTTGAATAAAGATCCATCATCCTGTACATCGTTATCGTCGTAAAATATTATTGTGTACTCACATTGCACGACGTATGCTCCCAGCTCAGCCATCAGTTCTTGGGTGACGGGTACGCGTCCTTGTAATATGTCCTGTTTGAGCTGCAGAAAAAATTGATACCTGCAACACATCGTTCGAAATAAATAAATGTATTGTTTTATACTATACGTCGTTATCGGTGCTGCACGTCTAAAAACAGCATTATACAGAGCACTAGGTTTTCAAATAAACCATCGTCGCACTATGCTGTATCACGCATAATATAATATAAAATTATATACAGTAAGCACTCATTAAATTAAATCTCAAGGGGGCATAACAATGTTCGAGATACCCACGAGTCTTATGTTATAATGATATAGTTTTGAGGAATTTAAAAGAATTTAAATTTAGTTCGGAGCATCGACTTTTGGTATATTACACATCTTCTGTACTATATTATTGATATTATATAAAATATTTGTCGGATTTCAAACTATCAAAGCATGTTATTCGATATTTTCAATCCATGGTGACGTACGATATACGCTTCCGGCATTTCCATTGTACACGCTCAACTGAAGTTAATATACGAGAAAATATTTCACTGCAGTTCGCACATCACTCACATAAACATATAGCATTTACAGCAGTAAAATGGAAAAAGACTAGACATATTTTATTTTACTGACCAATAACATAATAATAGCGTCTAATGGTTATCCCATCTCACCTCATGCCTTTCCGACTTGCATAAAATATATAATTATTGAAAATTCGACAAATTACAGATTTCGTTTAATATGGACCAAAAAATACTATAATCATATTATGGAACACATGTAACGGTCGCAATACAATCATTATCATACCTACCCAATCGTTAGGTAATTTCCAAATAATCAACTGCTTACATGCACACAAAAAGTGATAATATGTGCACTCACGTGCGTGAAGTTGGCCCCCCACTTTGTCGTATCGACCTCGAACCTTCGCCAATATTTTGGAACCAATTTGGAACTAATTGGAACCTTGTTTTCGAAATTTGGAACCTCAAATTTTAACCAGCACAGAATTTTTTCGGTTGGGGGGGCCAACTTCACGCGGCCCCCCCACTTTGTCGTATCGACCTCAAATCTTCGCCAATATTTTGGAACTAATTTGGAACTAATTGGAACCTTGTTTTCGAAATTTGGAACCTCAAATTTTAACCAGCACAGAATTTTTTCGGTTGGGGGGGCCAACTTCACGCGGCCCCCCCACTTTGTCGTATCGACCTCAAACCTGCGCCAATATTTTGGAACTAATTTGGAACTAATTGGAACCTTGTTTTCGAAATTTGGAACCTAAAATTTTTACCAGCAAACAATTTTTTCGATGGGGGGGGGGCCAGCTTCACGTGCCCCCCCCACTTTGTAGGGTTTAACTAACTGTTTAATAAACATAATAAAAAAATGCATATCTTTTGATAATTTATTTTTTTTTTAATTTCTTTATAAATGAAATATTTTAAAATGTGTTAAATTTTCTCTGACATTTAAATATATATAGAAAATAAAATATTCTATTACTGTATATATTTATTGAGAAATTAAGCGAAGAGTAACTGAAATGATGCTGCAAATAATACAGTTAGGTTACGTTAAGTAAGGTATAATAATATATTGTATAATATTACGCAGTAGGCATATGTAAAATATTTATAAGTGTGTATAACCATCATCAAAAAAACTACGTACACTTTATCGAAAAATCTAAATCTTAAAATTATAGAAGCAAACTTCACGCAGCTTCTATCGGCCAATTTCGCCCGATCGTAGAAATATTTAACATCACATTATCAACTATCGTCAATCTAAAAAAAATATTAGGTAACTTATAGTGCCCATGAATTTTCAATTCAATGTGGATAGTTTTTTTTAGTAATGTAACATTTACGTTATGAGTAACAACTTTTAATTTTATGTTTTAGTACATGAAGCAAAATAGAAGCCACGTTTTAAGATAATATTTTATAATAGCTGTAAGAGTAGACAAATGTAGATCATGGTGATCACTTGTTGGGGTCATTCTGACATTGTTGGTTAAAACAGTAATAAAGTGTTATATTTTAATTATTTTGAGTGTTCAATGGTGTACCTATACGTGCGTCGGAAGCTATCGGCATATATACCTATACAACCTCTTACTTCAACGTTTGCGTATAAAAACTACATTATAATATTATATTGTGTATATGATCGTATGTAATACAATTGTAATTGATTAGGTAGGTATACTGTAGGATTTTGATAAACAAAAAATTATACATATGGTTAATTTATATATAATAAAAAGAATAAAAATCGTAAATACAATTAAGTATAATATTCAATGTTCAATAACTACTAAACAATTTTTAATATAAAACAAATAAATTTTAATAAAAAAAAAAAAATACTCAATGTGGCTGGGCAGCGGACACAAAACTAAAATTGCATATTAAAAAATCACTGCTAAAACTAAATTATAATAAAGTAATAAGAGTTGTAGTAGGTAGTACTTATATTTTACGCATCCTGTTGTGCGATGGATGGCAGTGATGGCACACAAGTATACAACATTATAATTTGGTAAGCATCATATTTTTAATGATATCATAATATTATGTGTAATTTACTAATTTATTATTATAAATCACATTATCTATGTTATATTTATCGTGTCATATAATTTATATGCTATTTTTAGTACAACGCATTCAGTCCGCTGAACAAGCCGATATAAGAGTTATTTTTATCGATTACTTTGTAAATAGCTCAATATTCTCATAACATAGTTTTATACATATATTTTATATACCGTATTATTTTCATTAGTTAAATGGTATTTTTTTTTATTTATTTTTTTTTAGATTTGTATTGGTTGGTGGAATTGGATACAAAAATGATCATTATATAGCCTATGTTAAGAGAGCAAGCGGATGGGAAACACACAATGACTTAGTAGCTAAAATAAAACTAAATTCATCAACTATAAAAATTCACCCTCATGTATTGATGTATGTTAAGATGTAATCGTACATCATTACTATAATTATATATTATTAAAGTAATGTAGTTTAAGGTAAATACTATAATACATATTAACTTATTTTTTATATATATAAAAAGTAATTTTCTTTCTTTATTATAATTTAGTTTTAGCAGTGATTTTTTAATATGCAATTTTAATTTTGTGTCCGCTGCCCAGCCACATTGAGTATTTTTTTTTTATTAAAATTTATTTTTTTTATATTAAAAATTGTTTAGTAGTTATTGAACATTGAATATTATACTTAATTGTATTCACGATTTTTATTCTTTTTATTATATATAAATTAACCATATGTATAATTTTTTGTTTATCAAAATCCTACAGTATACCTAATCAATTACAATTGTATTACATACGATCATATACACAATATAATATTATAATGTAGTTTTTATACGCAAACGTTGAAGTAAGAGGTTGTATTTTGTATAGGTATACGCCGATTGCTTCCGACGCACGTAGGTACACCATTGAACACTCAAAATAATTAAAATATAACACTTTATTACTATAAGTGATCAAATGTAAGTTTTCATTTTTATTAGCAACATTTGTTACATTCATTTCTTCTATTAATGTCGGTATTTTATTTGGAATTACACCATAAGGATAAGTGAGTGGGTAGGCAGGTAAAATATCTATTATATGAGGTATATTATTTAACATTTTTTAAATAATACATTGTTATAATACGTATTATTACACGCATTATTCATAGTCTTCAATTCTGTGAAAAATATGACATAAAAAAATTTTGAAAACTAGTTTTCAATTAGGTTTCAAATTATTTCCAAATTATTGATTAATTCCGAATAAGTTCCAAAATATTAGCGAAGGATCAAGGTCGATACGACAGAGTGGGGGGGGGGGGGGGTAGGTTAGGTTAGGGGTGAAGTTGCCCCCCCCATCGAAAAAATTGTTTACTGGTAAAAATTTTAGGTTCCAAATTTCGAAAACAAGGTTCCAATTAGTTCCAAATTAGTTCCAAAATATTGGCGAAGGTTTGAGGTCGATACGACAAAGTGGGGGGGCCGCGTGAAGTTGGCCCCCCCAACCGAAAAAATTCTGTGCTGGTTAAAATTTGAGGTTCCAAATTTCGAAAACAAGGTTCCAATTAGTTCCAAATTAGTTCCAAAATATTGGCGAAGGTTCGAGGTCGATACGACAAAGTGGGGGGGCCGCGTGAAGTTGGCCCCCCCAACCGAAAAAATTCTGTGCTGGTTAAAATTTGAGGTTCCAAATTTCGAAAACAAGGTTCCAATTAGTTCCTAATTGGTTCCAAAATATTGGCGAAGGTTTGAGGTCGATACGACAAAGTGGGGGGGCCAACTTCACGCAACTTGTGCACTCAGCAAAATATATTATTATTTTTACCATCGTTGTTATAATATATAGAAGTTAGTACCTAACTAGTATTACAAATACTTCTTTTAACGCAATCGTGCACATTACGAGGACATTACTAATCATCTGCACACACGATGACGTTTACAATATTATTCACAAAATATACCCTGTTTATGTACCCATGCATATGAATTATAATACATAGTTGCTAAGGATGTCGTTTTTCATGATACCCTCATGACATATACAGGTAGATTTCACAAGTAAAAGCAGATTTTTAGAATTTTAAAACAGATATAGGTACTACTTAAAAATATAATTAATTGAACATTTTCATACCAAGCTTAAGAAGTGCCATTAGTAGATATATCATATAGATTTCTGTCATCAAATTAGAACACCCATTTCTACTGTAAATTATTTAAGGGATAATTTTTTTCAATGTGTTGATGTTAGTGTATCTAATATTCAAAATTCGAACGAGTTGTTTCTTAGTTATCAACATTTAAACATATAAACATTTTAATAATTGAGAAACGACTTGTTTGATATTCGAAATTATTAGATGCACCTTCACCAACATATTGAAAAAAATTATGCCTTAAATAATTTGCAGTGAAAAGAAGAGCCTCTCTAAAATGAATCCCGGAATAAAAATCCCCGGAAAAGAAACCTCCGGAAAAAAAATCCCCGCAAAAAAAATCCCTGGTAAATAAAATCCCCAGAAAAAAAATCCCCGGAAAAAAAATCCCCAAAGCAACTATTTAGTATTTAAATTATAATAATAAAAATAATAATATTATCTTTATATACCTATATTATTAATTAACATATATTATTAAAATACGCAACAAATATGTAGTAAAAATCATTAATATATGCAACAAATATGCATTTACAAAATTTATATTTAAAAATTCAAAGTTGTACTTAGTATGAAAAAAATATAAAATAATAAAATATAAATGTATAAATAAATACATAAATATTAATGAACAGAATTAATTAAACAGAAAAAAAATCCTCAAAGCAACTATTTAAAAAATTACATAATTATAATAATATACCTAATTAGTAATTACTAATTAGTATATTAGATAGTAAAAAAAAAAAATAATAATAATAATAAATATAATATTAGTTACCTAGTTTATAGTTATTAATAATCAAAAAAAAGATATAAATAATTATAGTCAGATTCTATAGTAATCTAATAGTAAAATAAATATATATATACATTTATATTTTATTATTTTATATTTTTTTCATACTTAGTACAACTTTGAATTTTTAAATATAAATTTTGTAAATGCATATTTGTTGCATATATTAATGATTTTTACTACATATTTGTTGCGTATTTTAATGATATATGTTAATTAATAATATAGGTATATAAAGATAATATTATTATTTTTATTATTATAATTTAAATACTAAATAGTTGCTTTGGGGATTTTTTTTTCGGGGATTTCTTTTCCGGGGATTTTTATTCCGATTACCCTCTAAAATATATATGAGATCAAATTTGAGGAACATATTATGATTGTACCACCATAGGACTCTCCTTATGTGAGCTATCCACTTGGTGAATCAACCCGTATTGCAATGTAATAATATTATTGTTACATACTTAAACGTAGGTATTTACATACAAATATAGGTAACATACGCGATTCTGACAACGACAGCGTTTTTGGACGCTAATACGTGTACCTATATATAATAATTTTACCACCCGATTTCACGTGCGCACACAACAAAAATAATAATATATATACGTATGTTCAACACACACACACAAATCCGGTATATTATATTATATACATATTATTAAATAGTTTCGTTGGGTATATGATGATAATAATATTATATACATACGCGAACGGGCGTTCGTGCGATAGATTGCCACGGGCTATGCCGCACGACTCGGTCATTATATCCGGAGATCAATGTCGTGTTGTACGGCAAATAAACTGTAATAATTACCATCCGCGTCGAACACACGCGTGCAGCGGACGCATAATAATATTTTAAACGCGTCGCGGGCACCAGTTATCTATAAATATTATATTATTATCATAATATAGTGGACGGGGTATGGGGTATGACGCGCGCAATCGTCTGGGAAAAAAAATAAATTACCGGTCTCCGCGGGGCGCGAACTCGATTATATTCGATTCTATATTAGTTTTAGGGCATATATGATAATAAGTAATAACAAGTGAGTGTGTGTATGTTTTGTCGTTTTTTTTTTATTTTATTTTATTTTATCGTCGAGGGCGATTTGTCTAACGCAAACGGAGTGCGGAGGACCCGAAAATCCCACGCTACTGAATTTCACAGGTTCACACACACAAACACACCTCATCGATTATCTGCACGACACGATGACGTATGAACGTTTAAAACTAAATTTTTACTACAATAAACGGAACACGGAGATCTCCACCACCGGCAGTAGCACCGGTCAGGTAAAACGTGATAATAATCTGTTATAATTAGGAGGACTCGGAAGTGATATAGGACCTAAAATAGAAAAATAATATAAAAACCATACATATAATAGTATGCGAACATAAAATAAATGTCAAATATATGCAAATATTTTTATAAAAATGCGATCAATTTATATAACAATGTTATTGATTGATAGAAGAAAATGCAACTGCCACCACTTCCAAGTCCTAATGATAATGATATTGTATCGTTGTGCAAAAATAATTACACACATTTTTATTTATACAGAGTAGGTATACGGTTGGATAGAAAACATCGACTCTATCGTTTGGACATGGTATCCCACTATCGCAGTACCTATCATCGTGTTTGTTTTTTAGGGAGGATTTTTACAACGCAATCGTCGATTTGATAACATCTGCGATAGGCGGTTTAGAAATGTTATAGTATAAAACAATACCCGGCACCCAACCATATTATGTTATACCATCTGACGACGGAAAAACCGATCCACATACGAGATGATCATTTAACGCAATATAAGTACATTCATTTTACACTCCTTTCAATTTATCTTAATAATTATTGTAGTTACTTATGAGTATAAGTCATAAATTACTCGTTTATTTATGTTTCACAAATATAATTTTCTTAGTGTTTTTTTTAACGTCATGAAATTATGAGAAGAAAATATGCTCAAAAACATTGGATTTTTGGAGAAAAAAAAGAGTTGTCTTATTTTAAATGGATCACCCAACAGAGTCTCGTATATCTTTTATTCATGTGTATTACCATATTATTGTTATGATGTACTAAACGCCAAAACGCATATTATCACACTGCAATGTACACTTACTTACACGCGCGTTTGATATTAACTCAAAAACTTTAAACATTAAGCACCACACGAGTGTATACATATATAATATACCTATATGTATTATATAATATATTCTAGTTTCTTGGTTTGCAAATTACGGTGCAGCTATTACAAATATATATATATATTAAATTATAATACGCGTTTCTGCGGCGTTTTACAAATAACGACCAAAGTTTTTATTTATTTTTTGTTTTATTACTATTATTTTCATCATCATCAACATCATCATCATTGTCGCCGTTGTGGACATAAAGCTTTTAATTTCTCTGTTTTTGCGTACGGTATAACCGATTTCTATACAACCAGTACGGATGTCACTTGCCTGTGCCATCGTTTTTAATTAAGAAACGACCTACAATATGTATATACAATATACATCTATAATTGTAAAATTCACAAAAATATATACACTTTTGCAGTATACCTGCGTAATTTCGCAATTATATGCCGGCGTGTCAATAATGTGTATAGGTACACAATAATATATTATATAGAAAGAGAGTGAGAGATACCACCTAATGTTTTAATGACAAAAATATGCCCTCTTCTTGTAGTTTGTCAACTTGCTGTGTTAATATGCGCCATATTATACATCATACATATTTATTATTATAAAAACGTACACAATATGCTAACCCAGCTATTTACCATTTAAAAAACCGAACAAAATCTGACGCACCTTATTGTATTCTCCCGTGTTGAGGATAATAAAAACAGTGAGAGCAAAATATCCCATTTGGAATTGAAAATGTTTACGACTACAACGAACGATACATAAAAAAACAGAGCTAGAATACTTATACATATCAAACCATTCATTTATCTAACTTTAATATTCCCAACTCCGTACGTAGTGAATTTTCGAATAATTTCGTGAAACAAAAATTTCTGTAAAACTCTATATTTGTATACTTATAAATCTGTCCATAATAAATACCTAGCCAAGCAATAATTAAAATACGAACGTTTTTCTAACGTTTTTGTTTCTTAATTCAAATGTTTATGCGATTAAGAGGGAATTTACTAAAAAATGTAGTAGGTTTGAAAGATAAATCCTAAAATTAAACAAAAATTGGCAACTATGCAGTACTGACGTACTGTCAGGAATATTGTGTTTAATGGTGAAAACATAATTCATAAGAAAATTATAAAAAACTGAATTTATTCATAGTATTCTTACCTAACGAGTTTTAGTCAATGATAAATAAGGTAGAGATGAGATAGAACTATTGTTAAATCACAACTTAAGTTCTTAAATACTGACCACTATGAAATATGAATGATATTAGTCAATGAGATTGTTAAAATATAAATTTGCCTGATTAATAAGATACAACTATAATGATCCGTTCAATAGAATTGCGTTGGATAAATTATCAAATGTTTAATTTTATGTAGTGAAAGGCACAACACAATTTAACACTTTATAGGTATAAGATTATTTTTACATTGTATAAATCAATATTTTTCAAATCAAAACAATTTAAAGTATAATCTGATTGTTTATGACAATCAAGTTATTTATGAGTGCCTATAATCTAAAATTCAGTGTTATTATATTTATTTCAGCTAAGTACAGTTAATGGACTATCTTATAAATTTATTTTTGATATGCTAAAACTTAATTTTATATTAATAAAAATATTTGTTTTTAATTCGATATTTATAATTAAATACTATTATTGTTTTATTATATAGTTAAAAAAAAAAATAGCCAGTTATTATATTATTTTTATAATAAATCTATGTTTGAAACTTTATTTACAAAGTACATAAAGGTTTCATTTTATTTTTGTTGTATAATTTTTTATTGTAATATTGTATTCTTATAACGTATTATTTTATATACAATGCGCATAATACACTACTATTAACATCAAGTCAACAAAATTAAAATAGTTTATAGATAAGTTATACCTGTATTTTTTAAATTTTACCATAAATTGTGAAATAGGTAAGCTAAATAATATATTAATATTTCCCCAAACACACTTGTTAAATAAAATATGTCTTGACATATACCTAACATTAATTATGTTTCGAAAACATATTATATTCATGTAACCCGAAAAAATTATAAACTGTACATACATTACAATTTTTTACTTACCTACAGGCTTTTCTAGTAATATTCAAGAAAAGCAATTGGTGTTTTCTGACGGTAATTTATAATATAATACATGATTTTTAACGACGGATAAAAGTCATTGATTCCTTATCTTTATATACGATTATGATGCAAGATTACTGAAAGCAGTTATATCATTAATTTTTTTGTGGTAATTGTAATAGAAAACTCGTTTCATTATTTAGTATATTTATTATTATTATTTCATAAAGTAGGAAGGTATATATAATAATATTATGGTATATAATCTCAAGGCGTTTATGTTAAATGTGAGTGAAAATAATATATTATAGGAGAGCATCTCATTTAAATAATCAAGTTTGTAATTTGTTTTATTCATATGTCCTGATAAACAACAAAAATGAAAGATATAAGTAGCGGTGAAAATATATGTAAAAGCTATGATAAATATATTTTTCATTATGGCCGTTTGTCTTTTGAATACAAAAACTAATGTTTTACCTGTGGACAATGGGTAGATATAGTACTGTAGGTACTCGATTAACCCTTTGCACAGAAATTTATAGCAACGAGAAGAATTGAGCTTCATTAAACTCGCTTCGGGGGGAAATCGGCGGAAATAATATAGAGGAAAGATAAAATGGTGAGGTCACGACTACGATGACGGTACAGATAATAATATAATAAAACAGGCTGTATCATAACTATGTCTTCTGCAGTGTCATTCGTCAGTAAGAAAAATAAACTGTGGTTATCTGCGCCGGAATTCGAATCAGTATTTAGAAACGCCAATCTATAAGGGATTACCAATTTTAGACTGTGGAATTTATGAGTAAAAAATTAGTTGCGTAAATTATTTTTTATTTTTATTTTGTTATTTTCAAACTAGTGGTTATAAAAATCATAAAAAAAGTACGTAATCGAACTTTACTTGTAATAATTGTATACATGTTGTAGATACAATATAAATTGAACACAATGATGTATAATTAATTGAACGATTTCGAATGATATAATTTATGTGAAAGAAAAATTAAACTTCTAAACGCATAGCAATTTTATCATCTGATCACGACTTTATCGTTTGATCGTATGTTGAACTCGGCGGCCATTATCTACACACACACACACACACACACACACACACACACACACACACACACACACACACACACACACACACACACACACACACACACACACACACACACACACACACACACACACACACACACACACACACACACACACACAATTGTGCGGGCGACAATGATAAACTTTATAAAATTAAAATATCTAGAATCTAGATTTCTATAGTCATGCGCAACAAATCACCTGAGTTTACAAATCCATCATACGCATACGCGGTACAAACATATCTGTGACTCCTGCAAATGTTTTAATACAGCAACATAATAAATAAATTATACATATCGTTGTTGATACAAGAAAAATCTTTTATCATGTGCCTAATTCACGATTTACGGGTTTTCGTATACATAGAATCAAAAAATATGCGTAAGTATGTTAATACCTTCTATGTGTCAATGTGTCATCACTATCGTAGAATTAATGAACAATAATATATAAAACATCTTATATGTTAGGTTTTTATATAAATCGTTTGTAAAATGTTTTTCGACTGATTAAATTTATAATATGACAGTATAACACTAACTACTCGCTATCATTCAAAAAACCTCCAATGTGACAAACAATATAATCTAATAAAACCTTCAATATGGCAAAACAGATTAAACTATTTTCAAAAATACTGAATTTTTACTGTAATTTTTTTTAAAAAATATTTTAAATTGCTTTAAAATCATTGGCAATTTTTTTTACAATAAGGTTTAAGCACATGGGGCATTATTTCGTGTCGGCGACAATACCATATTATATCATATTATATAATGCTTGGATGCCAGCGGTACTGTTAAAATCTTAAAATGTCAATTATAAAAAAAAATAAACAGGACCAATAATTGAGACATGGCCCTTGCGCCCTCCCTGGCTCTATGGTTTTATACTTTATAAAATAAGTGTTGCGTGTTTGATGATGGGTTTCCGCTGGCACCACAGAGGTGATATTTTTCTCACCCCCAAAAAATGTTCATTATGCACGAAGCCCACGTGCGAGTTCGTATCGCGACGTTACGAAACGAAGAAATAAGAACGCGTGTAAAATAGGAAATGGCGAATCGATCATAGTCATCATGTATTTGTCGCGAAATTACAAGGTGGCGTGTCCCACGACAAGTGTTATCGCGCGGTCAGACCAAGAAAGTCCATTAATGCTGCGATGTCATTTATTTCCGGAACATAAGATGTGAGTGTATATATATATGTATATATTTGGGTAGGTACACGCAATGAGTCCGCGCATCTAAATTTTATATCAGATAATATATATTCTCAAAACCAGCAACAACACTATTATACCAAGTGTATAATATTATTTTATAGGGTGATTATTTCAGAGTATAAACCAGATAATATAATTATTCGTATATTATACAGTATTAAAATATACAATAAGGCAGTGGTGGTGCCATTTGAGTTTTTAATGTGTCAAAATTTAAACAGACCCATTTGTTTTTATCACCAGATCAATTTTTCTTCGTGATAGTATAATAAATAAATGTATTTTATGTAATATGTATTACACGTATGATGTATGGGGTTAGAAGGCTACCGCATAAACATAATATTTTAATATGCATTTAAAAAACTGGTAAATTGGAAGTTGGAAATAACTTTTATTATGCTAAAGTACGGCATACCTGCAATCAATAATTATACCTATAGGTACCTATAATACATTTTATAAATAATCAATATACTTAACTCCATTATACGCATTATGGTTTTCATATTATAATATATTTTAACTTTTATGTAACAACCGTTGGTGTTTTTGTAAATGCAAACCAATAAGATGCACAAAAATATAGGGTTTCAAAAGAACATACTGTCACACTTCCCTCCCAAAAAAACGATACAAAATGATTCTATAAATGAATAACACTATAATATTATCGAAAAGATCTATCGTTTTGGGGTATACTTCATTATAAAGCCACAAAAAAAAATAAATATTATCACCTTTTTTTTATCGTTACAAGTTTATAAGTTTTTTGCTCATATTATGAATGACAGAATTATTTTAATTACAAATGCCAAAGCAAAATATTTTACTGAAAATGTCGATGCATAATAGTTAAATTTTAAACGAGTATAGGTAGTCATAAATAACATAAAAGTATTTAAAATTTGTAAGATGGCACCAAGAACAAGAAGTATCCAACTGAATGAATGTACTGGTTCACTAATTTGGTAGGAAATAATACCCTTTGTAAAATTAAAAAATTTATAATTTATTTTTTGAAATGCTTTTTTCAACGAGTTCAAATTATGTGAAGAAAAGTATTTCCCAAAACACTAAAATATCTACTTTTTGAAAAAAATTTGTTTATTTTTGAAATAATCTCCTTGTGTATAGCTTTTTTCTTAGAACATTTGAGAAAACACAATATGTTTTACTCTTTTTGCTGCAATTATGAACATTTATAAATAATTGTATGGATTAAAAAACACGATTGCCTAGATTCTAAATATATTTTAAAATGTTCTCTATATGGTTCCTAAAATATTACCAAGAACACTCCCTGTACGTTCCTACGATACATATACAGGCGACGAGCTTATACTACTGTTACAGCAAGTTCCACTAATAACCGTATTTTCGCAGATCTCACTACATATTATTATTGTATCGGATATGGCTCTGGGCGTCTGTTGAACGACTTTTCAACGATATTATATAATATATATAAATGTATAAAATGTGAAGGGGGAGATTTCATTAGATGCTCTATGCGCTCGGTGTATATACAATATACATACTACTACATATATATATATTATATTGGCCCGCAAACGCGAACGATTATTGCTTGTTAAATCGACGGCAATGGCTAATTTTCCTCTGGCAAAATTGTTATTAACTTTTCGCTAAAACGAGTTCAGTATTAAATTTATATATAATATAGGAAACCGTATAGCATTTTGCTATAAAAAATCAACTAATTGTACAGCACTAAGTGAATTCGAAGTTTCCAGTTTTATTTTTCTAATTTATGTCGTTTTTAATTTTTTTTTTAAATTTTATATCACGGTAGTAATCTAATACCGAAGAAAATAAAATAAATTTAAAAAATATCTTAGTTAGTAAAATAAATGTTATAATACACGATAAATACCCACTAAAATATTACTTTCAAAAAATATAGTTTTTAAAAAACTGTTAAAATTTGGATAAATCAAATTTCATCGAAATTTAAACAATGTTCACACAATTAGTGTACATGGAAATTATATTGTACGTTAAATTGGACCACAAAAAGTCATTTAAGATCACATGAAGAAAACAATCATTAATCTCCATTCAATTTCAAGACCATCAAGTTCAATATTTTATTTCATTAAAATAAACAATGGTGGGATATTACATTGTTTCATACTTATTGTATATAGTAATTTATAATTGAAATGACATTTTAATAAACAACACTCCTGCCAACAACATAGTATATAATATTGTTTTATGAAAGTTTACCTCCCCCCAAGTCAACACTTATAATAATATCAACATAATAATAAAATATAATTAAAATATATAAGCCATGGCTCACAACATAAATTCAATTTATACTGTTATGATGAATTTTAAAATATGTATTTTTTATTTAAACCAATTCAATTCATTTAATGAGGGATCAAATTATATTTGATTAAATATTTAAGTCGTTTGTTATAAAATTACAAAACTTTTTTAATATTAAAAAATGGATCATAACAGTTACTGATTATTAGTAATGCAATAGACGTTCTATATTGGCTAAAATACAAGAATTACATTTATAAAAGGATAGAGCATTAAACAGACACACGAAGATACATCCTATACTTATACAGTTGGAAGAATATAATAGTAACGATTTTTTAAAAATCGACATGTCGTTTTGTCAACTTGAAGACCGTTTGTTGAATTAAACGTACAAAGTAAATATTACCAGTGTTACCTAATAGTAATATACCTACTATTAATAATTATTTCAAAATGTTTCAAAAATATTTTGTGTTACTAAGTTGTTGTAGCTTGTTGTTTTAGATTCTGAGCAGAACGAGGAATGTATTAATTTTACCATGATGTGTGTGTGTTATTATTATTATTATTTTTTTTTGTATCTGTCATCAAGTTTTGGGGCATTAAAATGCTTCGATTTTCGACTTCAGTACCTTGTTAGATAAGAAAGTGAATCTAGTTGGTACTCTGGCGGGTCAAAAGTAAAATATTCTCAATATTTTTTTTAAATAATCGGGATAAACAAACTAAAAATTAAGGAAAAAACTAGACATTTTATACGCACAATCAGTTTTCGACAAAATCGATTTTAATGTAACTTTAAAACAAATGACTATAGATACATGACATTTTCACCGTATTCATTGTATAAATATATTTCATCCACCATGCAATATTCAAAAAATTTTGACTTAAGTTGAACTATTTATAGGCATATACAATTTTCGATCATTATTAGTTTTTTAAAATTAATATCGAAAAAATGTATTTGTTGGATAGAAAAACTTTAAAATTTAATTCAAGATTCCTTATAAGTTTTTCCACCTTTATCAAAAAAAAAAAAAAAGTCCACCGTAAAGTTAAATATTTTAATAAGTATTAATAATAATAATAATAGTAATAATAATATGAGGGAGGTAATAATAATCTATAATATATCCTAGACAGATAAACAGTCTCCGCTCAGAATCGTTTTTCGTATACAATGATATAATATCAATTATCATTAGATTCAAATTTAATTCCATCTATTACAGTAACCCACTTGTAAACTACCGAGCGTTATCCACTAGCCCGCTTTTATTTTTTAAAATAAATCATTACTGTTTAGAATTAGTTATGCTCAACAAATAAAAATATCATCATTTGCATATTTCCTATCACGTTTAGAAGTAATGTAACGCTATAAATTATAATATAATTTATATTTATTTTAATACATTGAAAACTTGTATGTATTTAAAAGCTCATCAGATTTCGCACGTTTTATTATTAATTGTTATGTTGAAAAACCAGATTGCATGTTTACCGTTATAGTAGACATGCCCACTGATGAAACTAATGTGCCTACTAACGTATAATATTATAATATTCATAATGGAACAATTATTTTGTTACCATCAAAGTATACTTAATGTAAAGCTTCGGAATAAAATACACCAATTTAGTTTTATAGCAACGAAATTAAAAACCCTACTTTATTAATAAATTATTTCGTTATTTCACAACACGAAACAACAAAAAATACACGACTATTATCATTTGAATAACTTAAAGTTTGGAGGACGGAAATTAATTTATATTTTTGACAAAGAATACTATAATACATTGAATACAACACTGCAGTATTATTTATAACGTAAAAGAACAACCGATGTCACATATAACATGAATCATAAATATATTGCATGGGAAGTGAGCCAAGAAAACCTTTAAAAAAAAATATACAAACAATTTGGAGACAATGCTTACTATGCTCCAGAAAACGAATGGTAATTAATAATACAATATATTACGCAAATAACCCTCAACATAATAATAATAATATACTCAAGAGACAGAGAGATTATGTAATAGTAAATAGAATATAAAAGTAAGTATAGTAATAGAAACTCTCGAATTAACCAGCTTGATGAAACACTTACTTAAAACCCGTAGAAAGATTTCAACATTTCCACTGTTGACTTATATGAGGAGGAGGCAAATTTACCTTTAGCTGCCCCCCGCAAACATTTCAAGACCTCCTGGCTCTTTTAGCCCACAATTAAAATATAACAAAAGTCTCCGCATAATAATAATAATAATAACAACAATAAAGGTAGGTACACTGCTAACTCTAAGCAAGAGCAAAAGAGCTACAGCTGTAGCTATAGTATTATAATGACGCATTTATTTTCTTTGAAAAAACAGTTTTTTTAAGTAGTTAGACCAGTTATGGTACTCCGTAAGTTATGTAACATGGATATTTCAATTAGAAGCTGAACGCGGATGGTTTTCCAGGTTTTTCTGAGTAATATATTGTAATTGTATGATACTATATAAAAAGTGGTGAAATTCAAACTAGTCAACGATTTTTGAGAAAAAAATCAACCACATGACCATAAATTATTTTGATTCCGTTAAACTTGCACATTCTCGTATAATTTTAATAAATATCAACTATAAGAACTCAGTTATTTTTTACCATTAAAATTTTTTTAATCTCTATAATCTAATATGTATTATTATAAACAATTTTTTAAATAATTACATTTTAAATACACTTACGCGCATAATATTATCGTTTACACAGCTCGGTGGAAACATTTAAACATCTCCACTATCTGAATAAAATGATCTTTTTTTAATAAAATAATAACGATGGAGACTTATCTACAAAATGTAGGTATATACTATATAGGTATACTGTAGAGGGCTTACCTACACTAAGTTTTTCCCGTTTTCTTGTGTTAGCTTAGCATTCGAATGAAATTATTATACATATCTTTTTTGCAGTCGAAATAAAATAAAACGACTGCTCGGTGAATATTATTAGAAGATTGTATTAAAATAAATTTCACATAACGTATGAAATAATTTCGTATTTTATGCAAATCAACAATTTATTACACTAATCTATTTTTAATCGGCTAATTAATTTAAATGTTAATATATTTAAAACAGAACATCAGCGGAAGGCGATATCGCAAGAGTGCTACATAATTATATCGTTTTAAACTCAAGTTTTATTCAATTTACGATAATAAATACGACTATTTTTTCATTTTAAATGTCATATATATATATGCTAAGGTAGTTACCAATTTAATACACGGCATCGATAACTTTATTAAATTTCAATCACCAAACAATTAATATTCCCTCAGACAATCGATTGTTTACAAATATTAAATAAGTATTTATGTTTTAAACTGGTATTATTTTAAACATTTAGTCATTCATTTTCTCAACGTTATTCGTGTTTTGAAAACATTTTATTCAGTATTTTAAACTATTTATAGAAATACATTTTCGTGACAGTGAAAACATACCAATTTTTTCTAAACTATTAATGTCACGACGGTATAAAGGATATTTAAATTATTTAAAGGGCAAAACTTATTCCTAATGTCATCCACTGATAATATTAATCAATTATTCATATAATTTTGAATTGCTAAATGCTTTTGTTCTATTGTATAATAACGTTTATGGTTATAATATTCAGTTTTAGAATTGTTAAATTCAAAATTGTAGGTATGAGATAAAACTGATCTACTCCATTGAACAATTGTCAGCGGTAAGAAATTATACGAATATTGTATTTTTTTACTCGTGGAAAAACGCATTTTATTTGAGTAGTAATAATAAGTAATAAGAGTAATGAGAAACGATACGAAAAAATTGGTATGAAATTGGTAGTTATAAACGATAATAATACATTATAATATATAAGTATTGATTTGGCTACGAACAGTATACATAGTATGCGGTGCGTGATCACATGCATATTTAAATCGTGTGTGTATTTTCCCATTTTTCGAAAACCGAACATCAACAGATAAAATGAAATCGAACGTCTTACGCGTCAGCAATAAAAAAGTCATCTCGATCCTACGAATTACGACTCGCGGTATGTACTATCTATATATTATATATAATAACGATATATAAAATGTATAAGTCGCGTGTGGCGAGTCGTATAATATGAATTCAGAGAGGGGAGGTTGGATTATTCGGATAGTATATTATTATACTATATACGTTATTTTTGTATTATATATAGGTACCAAAAAACGTCGTCGTCTCCTGCAGTAGTCGCTTTAACGCCAGAAAAAGGCATAAAATCGTATACTACAACGACGACGACGTCGTCGTCGTGTCATTCAAGTCACTCTGCAGTTATACGACGGTATACCTACACATTTTTGGTAACGAGTTTTGAGCGGAAAAGGTTTGGAGGATTGTCGGTGTTAGGGGTGGTGAGGAGTAGTATAGGAACGACGGAGAGTACTACGTCTTCTAGGGGTTTAAGGTTGCATTGCACGTTGAGATAATATTATTTAACCGTGTATAATACCGAAAGAACCTTTCACTATCTTTTACATATCGTACTATTACGTTTATTATTATTATATATGTATAATGTATATATATGTATATTCGCGTATTGTGATTATTATTTATATCGACCATCCAGACGGTATCTCGAGCTATTGGGCTTATACGTTTTCTCCGAATTGAGTTAATCTCTGTGCAACGAATCGTCTAGTATATAGTCGCCCCCAAAGTTTTCGGCGATAAACTTTCAGCCCCCGTCGGCGGCAGTGGTACCATTTCCGAACGAAAATAGATGACAAGTCATACCATTTATGTATCGTCCTCTTCACTATATCACACGCATCGTATATTCCAGATTGTGATAGTATTATTATTATACGATTAGAAATTCGATACACCGCATACGAGTATTATAATACTATATTATATTTTATCGTGTAATTACATCGTATACGCGTAGGTGCAGACTACGGTAAGTAAAACATATTAGGCATCGCAAAAAAAAAATCGTTTTCTTTTGGTGTACGACTTTTTGTTGTGATCACGAATAATGAAAAGAAAAGGGAAAAAGTTGATCACGCAGATTTCACGCGTATTACTGTTCCAGTCGTGATAATGAGCGAGACATTATATGATATATAATAAAGAGATAAACTACATATTATTATACATGTTAAGCGGCTCGCATATATCATAATGTTTTTTAATATATTATAATATGTTCACAAAATTTGAGTATTTCTTATTAAAACCCCATCAATGTTTATCGTTTATAAAACCATTTTTTTCGATTTGAGTATTCCCACGCATGATACCTATATCCGTCACACAATATCAAATTATATAAATATTTTTCCAACTCGTTATTAAACCTACCACGGTGTAAGTGTATATTTGCGATTTAGGTCCTAGTCAAAAAGGGCATGTGAGAAAGCATGTCGCCATGTCGGTCACACGTGTGACCACTCGAGTCACACCTACGACAAAATATAAACATTAAACAATGATGTAAACGCCTAAGTACCTATAGGTATAATTTAGTCTATCATAATATGTGTGTACAACAGAAATAGACTTTACGTACCTAAATAATATTATTATTATTTTAACGGCGCACTACAACTTGACGTTTATATTGTAAGTAAATTATCGTCTCAGAGAGTGTGTGACCGCAGTTACAAATTACGATGGATAAGGTACTTAATCCTTTATACACTTATTTAGAAACAGAAGTGGGAGCCTAATAAACATAAAACACGCTAATCGGATAGAACAAACAACTGATCTGGTCGTTTGTATAATAAACCATTAATTATCGGAAGGAAAAAACATCATTAAAATGAAAATAAGTTCATTATTATTTTGGTTACAGTATAATATTGCGTGAATGAATATAATGTTATAAATTATAATATTATCATATTATAATAGTGCTGTAAATTAGTAAATAAGAATTCATAAGATGAAAGTAATTTGTTTGCTTATAATTGAAACAATAACGAAAGAAATAATATTATAATATATACAGGCGTCTCACGATGATCTGACATATGAAATAAGTTTTATGTATTCAATTTTTAAATTTTTTTTTTTATTTTAATTCATAGACACTTGCGCTACACATTTTCAGCAGAATTTTTAATTTTGTAATTTTTAATACTGAAAATAAAAAATAAAAAATCGATAAAAAATGTTTTGGATAAATTCAAAATGGCCATTTGTGAATCTGATTATAAGAACAATTTTAATGGTAAACATATTTATTGAAGTCAAGTAGTTTATTTTTAACAATTTTTTTAAAATTCAATATTTGTTCGGTTAAATTAATTTGGAACAAAATAACTTTTTTTTAAATATGATTTTTGAGAATTCGCTAATATGAGTATATTTCTTATAAATTATTTACTTATCATAATAATATTAACAATTATTGTTATACGTTTAATTAGCATATTTTTCGGATCTTTCTGAGACATCCTGTATAACGATTTTAACTATTAAAATCACCTTAACATTAACTAGGTATCTAATAACTATTCACGCAATACGTGTTAAAAACTTGGCTAATTTCAACATAGCTATTAACCTAGCATTCATAAGTACTTACATCATAACACTTACGAGTTTAAAAAAACATACAAAATATTGTTGTTGCTATAAATTATTTTAAGCATAGTATTAAAATATATATGTTCAAGGTAGTATCGTATTTGCGGCTTATAATATAATCATCAATCATAATTAATCAAGTATTGATATGAAAATGCATTGATGCGAATAATATATTGAAAATTCGGTTAGGACGACCTACGCTTATCACCTGCGAAGCTGGTTCAAGAGTGGACAAGTGGTCGATTGATACGTGTGTGTAAACATTAATTATTATAAATTATAATTAATGCGCAAGTTAATCTGCGGTTGGTTGTAGGTATACATTGTTATTATTAAACACAGATCTTATGGTTATATCAATGTTTTCCGAAATATCGATTTTCCAGAAATTTCTAGTTCAAATTAATGTCAAAATGTAGTAAATCGTTTAAATATTATTATTTTTCCTAATATTTCTTATATTGATCGACACACGAGAGTAAAATAAAAAAAAATACCAATCGACATAAACGAACGTCAATTTACTATACGATACGCGTATAACTATTACATTATCGTGTACAGAAAGACGTATAATATATAGTATGCATCATATTCTAAATTTATGTATAGGCACATTTCGTAAGCATCATGAGTACAATATTATGTTTCTTTTTGTCTTAGAGTTTTGTTGGAAATCGAAAACCTATAGATATTTATTTTTCACGTACTACTATTGCTGACGCGTGTGTGGACTTTTTCGATGGCAGTACCGGATTGCAATGTAGGTAACTACATTTATATTATATACCTATGTGTTGTAATGGTTTCGCCCACCGAACAACCGCACAAGGTGTGCGTGATTTGTGTTCAACGAACTGAGAAAAATAATAATGAAATAAAAAGATACGACAGAACCGTCCTGACCGAGTTTAATGAGCCAGACACAAAAGCTCTTCTATTCTACACCTCTGTCCCTTTCCTCCTCACCACACAATATTTTTAACCCTCGTAAACGCAGTGACTGTGTATAAGGCGTCGAATAACTAATTTAAAATCGATATCTATATGATATATTTGACTCCAATGCACCATCGAAAGAACCATTTAATATATACCTACGGTGAAAGTAAAACAGTTCAATTTATTGATGTGGATGGTTGGTGTTTAGTTTTTGTTTTTGCGCTCAGAAATATGTCTACGTAAGAAACGACTGGCACCCACTCGTGAAAACATAGTGATTCACAAACCATGCTCACTTATGAATAGGGTCGAAATTGTATGAGTGTTACCATTTTAAAAACAAAAGTTATATCTTCACATTACAATTCTCAAGTATGAAATGGTACAAAAAAAAAAAATAATGAATTTTAAAAAATGGTCTCTAAATATATAAAGGTACTAAACATACAAATTCTAAAACGCAGATTTTAAATAATAATATTATTGAAGAAAGAGAGGTGAGTATGCTTGATGAAGCATTATGTGGAAAAATAATAATATTTAATTGATCGTTATACTTGAAAAATGTGTTTTATGTATCTAAACTGTAAATCATTAGAATATGTTGAAAAACAATCTCTTTTAAAACTGTTATCGTCCCCCGTTTATATATTTACATAGTAAACCAAAATACCACGCCATTTCATCGGCCTGCAGCAATATATCGTCAAACATCTGACATATTATTCTAGGACTTTGAAAACTTTAATAAATAACTGCAAAGATAAAGTACGCCGTTTTGTGGGGCTGGACTTAGTGCTTAACGATTCGTATATGAGACTGTTTGTATAATAAATGACCGTCGTCGGGATAAGTTTGTTCGCCTACAAAGGTCTAATAATTTTATGATGTGGCGGCATTCAACTAATATTTTATAAACTTATGTGCTCGGGTAAAATATGAGCAAATTCACATGAAATACGAAACGATTAAAATAAACATTCAAAAGAAGCGCTAACAGTGTGAATAATATGTAAATCATTGCCCATTTCATTGTAATATTTTCAGAAACATTAGACTGCATATGCAATATTAGGTATAACATAAAAAATTTGCGTTTCACAGAAATACTCTAACGACAATTCAAACGAATACAGCCGATTTATAATTGTATATTAACCTCATTTTCGATATTACCAACAAGGCATTTGAAAAGCAATTATCACTAGTTGGGAAAATTAAAAGCTAAGACTTGCAACGTCCCGTCCTTCAAAAAAATGTATTTCAATTTTACTATACTTTGAATTATAGGTAAGTACTAATAACAAAAAATAATTATTAAATACCTCCAAAATATATTTGAACTCAAGTAGTTATCGAGTAGGTATAGCCATAGGCGCAACTAGGGGGTGCCTTTAATTTAACACCCCCAGATCAAAAACACCAAAAATGGAAAAATCGTATGAAAAAATATGAAATAATATATTATGTATAATGTTGTATATTATATAAACATATTATTATGATGAATTATAGATTTAATTATAAATTTTATAATATAAAATATGCCTCACGCAAGTGACTGTTAAAAATGTAAATTGTATAGTTATTTTGACATCAGTTACTAAAATGTTTTTATCTGTTTGTACTTGGTCATTATTTGAATTACCTAAATAATAATATAGGTAATACATTCCTAATGTATATTACTATGTAGACTGTAGATACTTAAATATAAGTGTGCTTATGTATTTACAGTGCATTTAAGATTGGTTATAGTAATTATAAAATTTAAGTATGGTACTTGGAGGTGTGGGGGCTACGCCCCCACGGGTCTGTTTCATCTGCATAATTTTAGCACCCCCAGTGTTTGGCTTTTAGTTGCGCCTATGGGTATAGCTAATTAAGTCAATATACTTACATTATAAAAGATATTATTTCATTAAAATCTGATTGCATACTTAGGTATATTAATTAATCTACGGTATTCATTGTGATGAAAACTTCACGTGATTCAAACATAATAATATCATACAATGGTAATCAAGTAAACGTGATAAATTCAAAGACAACTGATTAAGCTGAACGATACGATCACGAAAATAATAAGTTATACAATATTATATATATATATTAGTACGAGACTTGTATTGAGTACAGGATATTACCAACGACCGTGGTAGTGATGTTTATATATGTTTATATATATTCAGTTTGAACGACGATTTCAATTAGTAACAATGCAAACTTATGTTCAATAAGCAGCCAATATAAATTTAATCTTCATTATACCATCTGCGGATCGAGAGCAAGTAAGTTTTCCCTCGTGATAAATTGATACAATGCGACTTACTTGGAACGGAAGTGGTGGATAGTTGTATTATATAAGTAGTAAGTACAATACATATTCTGAATATATAGTTTAAAACTTCTGAAGAAAAAATACAGAAAAAAATTATAGTCTCGTTCATAATGACTAATATGATGAGATCATTTACTTGGCGCCAAAAAGTGTTAACTTCGCGTCGATAGATGTGTGTGATAAATGAGTTTTTACTGCAGCTATATAATATATAAGAACAGAAATAGTTATTGTATAAGATTGCGAGACGATAAAAAACCAAACATGTTGATCGATCGCGAGTAAATATTGTAATGCACGCATAAATAGAAAAAAGCAATTCATTTTCGATAAATATTATAAATGGCTTCATAAGCAAGTAGAATTCTTGTGAAACATATCAAATAGATATTTCAACTGGATGGAGCATATTACCAACGGCGGAATTTCTTTGATTTATAGGTTATATTATACATAATATGACGAAAAGCCAAATGGCATCATAATAATGTGTATTGTTGTACTTGAAAAAATTGAAATATCAAAGATGATTTAAAAAAAAAATATATAACTACCTAGCTATAAAATATAAACCTGAGAGTTGTTTTTCGTTTAGTTTTAAGTGTTTGTTTAATATCTGATTTAATATAGATTTAAAATTAAATTGAATTATAATAACATTAAGATGTTTTTTTTTTACATTTTACTGTACCATATTTCTTCCTAGAAGAGTTTATAAAAATCGATCTATATATTGTATTATTGCTTTTAAAATTATGGAGTTTGAACTGTTATTTCTAAGTACTTTGTGTTTATTCGATCAAAACTAATATGTAAACTTTTTATTGAGTTTAGGAACTCTATTAAAGTATAGAATGAAAAAATCAAATAAATCAAAGTATATTTTAACTCAAGTTGTTATCGAGTAGGTATAGCTAGTAAAGTCAATATACATTATAAAATATATTATTTCATTAAAATCTTATTGCATACTTAGGTACATTAATTAATTTACGATATTTATTGTGATGAAAACTTCACGGGATTCAAACATAAATATATTATTATTTTCAATAGAGATAAAAACATAATTAAAAAATAAACAGATAGAAGAATTATGTCAAATTCTTATAAACCTAATAAATAATAATAAATTAGCTACACTGTAGTACATTGAAAATATGAGCGCTATAATATCACAATTCACAAGCGAATAATAGATCCAAAAAAGTATAGGGAAAAAATACGGTTATTTATCCGAAAAAAAATATAAGCCAATGTGAAGAAAAAATCTGCTAATGCAATCTGAAAACAACGTCAGTTTTGATAAAACGAATTTTTTTATAAAAAAATTACCTGGTATACACTTTTTTGTATTTTTATTGTTTATAAATAAAAGTTAAATTAAATTCCATTTAAAAAAAGAAGTTTTCTAAAATTAATATAATATGAATAGTATGAATTTATTATAATTTACGGACAACTTTAATTAATTACTCTGCAGTATAGGTACTTGAGGGATAGAAATGAGGAAAAAATTTTCGTCTTAGTCTTCGTAGTTGGGCATTTACGCTATAAAATATATTGGTACGCAAATGGTGTAAAATAAAATTGCAGTGTTCTTAATCATACAATATTATAATATACACTCCCACGGAGTTTAAATCGATTGCGACACGCGGTTTTTTTATTTTTAATAATATGCGCCTTGGAACGATAAAAATCTATTATAATGCTATATTAACCGCGAGCACGCCATTAAAACAACCTCGAGGATCGAAATGTTGGTTTCCTCGTATAGTTTCCATGATAATTTATAGGTAGTGTTATAATTTATGCGCCTAAAATTATTTTCACCAATGTTAAAAATATATCAATAACATATATTATATCGCGTCGGAGTGTGTTTGTTTTTGATTATCTAATCGATCTAAAACTTGTGCTGGCGGTGTTGTATATGTCGGAGTTTGAGAGGAGATTACCCTGCGTTTTTCTATCAGATTTCATGTTCACGGCTCTAAAAAATTACGAAAAACCCAACCGTACCCATCATACCGGCAAAATGTAAAATTATAATATTGTGTTACTGTATATATTATTTGCATAAACCGTGGCACAAAAACTACGATTGCCGCCCACGCGATAGCCGACCCGAACACACTAACTCTTCTGTTACGTCGATAATTCAACCGCGATCAATCGTAACACACTCATAGGTATTATTAAAACAACCGTAGATCACGGGATCCAATAATTGAGAGTTCAAGTGCCCACTTCAGACTCGATACGCGGTCGCTCGACAGACGTTTAACTGCAACCACGGTAATTATATTATACAGTATACAGATAATTTTAGTACGAGTTCGCGCTAGTGGATAGGTATATTATTTTTGTACTATTTTCCGGTAAAAACGCCCGTAGTTATGATGGTGTGACGGGAATTTTTTTACAAGACGTTCCGCTCTAACTTACAATATTGTAATAACGATCCGTTTGTAAGTATAGGTACGTGATGTTATACAGAGCGATTTATTGAGCACATATGCTCAGCCACGATAGTCGTAATATTTGAAAAACAGTATGGTCTTTATTCTTTGGTATGCAATAAAACACATCCCAAAAATCAAAATTTAAATAATATTATTGAATACGTCATTGAATGATAAAAGATAAGTACGCAGTTGAAGTTTTCTCCATTCCGTGAAGTTATTACTTCTGATCATGTTTATAATAACAAATGCGATAAAATATAAATTATAATAAAAAAAGATCTGCACGAAGTCGATCGAGCGTTTGATTTCAAGATAGAACCTGTAGCTAATTACTCACCGCGTAGGCACAATAGATTGGTATTTTGTTTTACGAGATCAAATTCGTCGATGAGAAATGCATAAAATCATATAGGTATTAATACACACTGCAATATTTCCGGTTTAGACTTGTTTATATAAGCGTGGATAAACAGAAACTTAATATCTTCAATATTTATATGAACGCCTAACACCGTTTAGTCATTATAATAACATTATACATTTATAACTTTTATGTTCCCATATATATATATATAAATCGGCATAATATCTTACCTGGTGATTTCTTCGACCAGCTTACACGGGTCAGCGGCATAAAATTTCACTCCGAAGTAAAACGTGAAGTTCTCGTTACCTGAAACGTGAAAATGCCAAAATAAAAACCCTGTCCAATTTTTATTTGCATTTTGTACCTACACATAATGTAATACCTATTTGTGTATGTTTCAGTTGGGTTTCAAGACAAATCAATATTATTATACATATAATACGGTTTCTCTAAAGAAAACGAAAGAGTCCAGTGAGAATTATTATACAATATGCATAGTTCTCAGAATAGCTGATGTCGTGTTCGTGAACCGTACACCGATATAATTTAATGGAGATACGTGGTATTATACGGAGGTAGACCACCACTACTCGGACATGGTGAGTGAAATGAGGTAGGGGTGAACCAATTAGTCGACGTGGAGCATCAAACTTTGTATACTGATTACTGACATCACTAGCTTTCCCAGCGGGAATAACTTTCAGACTGTATACCTCATAATACTAAATTCTGTCCTGTAAGGACTATGTATAGTTAGTGGGTCGGTAAAAACCGAAAAGAAAAATTAAAAAATTATATCCCTCCGTGAATTCTTTAATAAAAGAAACGTTTGCCCACAAAATTGATCTTACAAAGCGTTCGTGATTTATTTTACTTATTTTTTTTCTTTACGAGCATAAAGACGTCTCTGCGTTTTTACATTGCCAATAAAATGAATGCGATATTTACCTGGCCGACTACTCTCTTTCCACTATATACACCCTCCCATGCAGCAATATCCGGCGTAATTAATGTCGCGAAATTAATTACAAGCACGTTTTACAGCTACTTAAAATACAAGCAAAAGTAATAGACACCCAAATTAGTTTCCACCGGTACTCGTTATTAAAAAAAAAATATTAATCTCTCTCTATCGAGCGTGCTAAAACTCCGTTGAGCGATGTTCACGTACTCTATTTTTGATTTAAGACGACCATCCTAAAATAATCTTAGTTTTTCATTATTTTTATACTTAAATCCCGACAGTAATTATTTATTTATACAACGAGATTATTTAACGCATTCGTTGGCTTTAATGCACGCCGATGGCGTCGAAAATCGACAGCCTTGTATTTTAATTTAAAAACAAAAAATATTATAAATAAAATTAATTTTTCATAAATTTACGTAACTTTTATAATCATCGAGTAAGTTTAGAATGCAAGTCACGTCATATAAATATATTTTATAGGTAAGTATAAAATATTGTTTTTGAAATACTGGCAGTAAAGGTGATGTATGGTGGGGAGTGTCTCACAGTAAAATAATAAGCTTAATGTGAATTCGCATGTTTTGACTCACGAGTCACGATGTACAATTATCAATTTTACCGTTTTGGTAATAGGTAAATATATTGATTTTACTGTGAAGTATTATTATGGTGTTGTGTCGGATTATTGTGCGTTTCGAAACAATTCCGGTATATATATATTATTATAATATAGGTCGTGTACGACGAGGAAGGAGCCGCAGCCGATATGCGCGTTATTGGGTCGTAAATCACAAGCGTTGGCGATTTTAATCGAAATGTTTTTTACTGCCATTAAAACCCCGGGTCGAGAGAGTGGTGGCGTATGTGAACGTGTGTGTACCCAGTAGGTAATAACATGCACAGCAGTAGTTACGATATTATTATTATTACTATTATTATTATTGTTATAATTATTATAGTATTAGCGGAGGGTGTACAAGGACTAGACTTGAGCAATGATATAGATCTTGTAGGACGTAGATCATAACATTATTAAATACGACGGCATTAGGTCAACTACTCATAATAATTTAATTCAATAGTTTAATTCATAAGAATTGATTTTTGGAATTTTTAAGCCTATTATAATTTCCTACTCAACAATTGAAAGTTTAATGTTTCTAAATTGAAATTCTAACCAATGATTATCTAAGTTACAAAATTATAAATACTTAGACCATAATAGCTCCAATCAATATTATAAATTGAGAACATTTATCGGCTGTGATGATATATGATAGTAATTTTTAATCAAAATAAATTTATTGAAATGTGATAATCTGTGCAAAATATAGTTTTAGCAAAACAAAGTACGTAATATACTAAATTCTAGACCTTATATATTATATCTATTTTATAAGTTGCATGTAAAAACTTAGTATATAGACTGCTAACTTTATAAGGTATATAATATTAAGTTTCATAATTTAGAAATTGTTCATTAAGTTTTGATTTAGATACAAAAAAATTTTCAATAAAATCATCCATATAATAGATAATAGATATAGATAAAAAAAAAATTAGTAACATGACATAAATCAAATAGTATGAATAAAAGATTTTATTGCATAATTAAAACACATTTTTAAAAGACATAAAAATACATAAGTAACAACAACTGTGGGTTTGTGTCATGTGTATGAATGATAACATATATTTTGTACTGCGTATAGTCACTGACACTGAACAGAGGTAGGAAATGGCAATGTAGCCAACATTACCCTACATCTATAACAGTTCTGATTTTGAAATGTGATTCCACATTCCACATACATGTTCGGGTGGGATAAAAAAAAATTCAGGACCGAGTACACACGCGCCGTTGACAAGGGTTGTGGCCCAGGCTTATTTATATTATGCAACTATACAATTATTAAGGTTTTAACGCATATCCACCGCGCGACTAACCCCATTAATAAGCCTCTGCAGAGTGCCCTCCCTTCTCGCCCGCAAAGCGCCGCTCGTGTATACATGGGTACATAGATATCCGATTTAATACGTTATGGGTACCCCCCGTGGACGTAAATATTGGTTAGCACCACCGTAACTGATGCCGCGTCTACCGAAAGGACTAACCGAAACCGTGGTTGCGGTTACGACAATAACACACGCGCAAACTTTTGGCCGAAAAGGTTTTAACACAAAATCGCACGCGTAATATAATAATATAACATAGTATATATATATACACGTGTACGTACCCTTCATCTGTTTGTTCATTTTCTTGGACAGATCCAACCAGTGCTGAAACAAAAGCATATAAAATATAAATTAATATCGACCGCGTATGGATACTACACACACATAATATAATGTTATAATAATACCTATATGCAAGTATTATGTTTACAATAATTAACAATACTACTGCATCTGTGTTAATATCATCATAATTAAACATAATAACTACAGGACGGTCGTCGGTCACACACACACAACACATTCACGCACTATTGTGTTACTACAAAATACTACGGCAAAAGTTGTACGGCGTAAAACATTATTAACTGCGGAGTGCTAAACACAATTTTGCAAATAGGCATGTATTGAAAAGCAAAACAAGAGGTCACTTTTTCGGGTTTAAATTGCAGAGAGCAAAAATAATCAAAACTCCTTTTCAAAACAAAAATTATAATCTCATGCAGTCATTTCTATCTATGATATTTAACTCTGAGGCACCACAAAAAAAAAAATTATTTCAATTTAAAATCTTTAGACTAGTATAAGCCGTAATACTCATAACTTAATATCATCCTCCGCTCGTTGTTCAAATCATATCCTCCAGAGTTCAGACCGTATGTTTGTATACAAGTATGACCATATTATAACTCAATTTCCCAGACCTGAAAGCTTAATTTAATTTTACACCAACTTTTATAATTGTTATTTTTATTTAGTTATGGGGAATAAACTAATATCCATAATATATAGGGACTTTCTAGCTCATTTATGTTGACCAGATCTACTAGATATAATATACACGCATATACTCCACATTGGTCAACATTCTTAAGGTTACTAAAATAGCCAAACTTAGATATTCAACGTGAATAATAGCCACCTTCAGGCTTCAATATCATAACAACCCCCACGTTCAAACCATTCTCTGTCTTTCTCTATTCCCGGAAATTCATGCAAAAGGTCCAAGCGTGGACAATGGTCCCGACCTCTTATTATTTAATTAATTAAACATGCATAACCTCTTAATAAATAATCATACCAAAGTGTCGTAAGTGAAAGTTCTCTCCCTTCCCCCAAACGACAACAAGTCCTGAATTATTACATTATCTTTTATGCATACTGTATTATAAAAACGTGTGGATTGTAAAACTTCATGAATTTAAAAAATAAAAATTATAGAAAAAATGCCGTTTTAAAACCTACTTATAAAATATAAATAGACACAAATAGTTGTGTGAATCTTTTTGAATTTGAGATATTATTATATAACTATAGTACTATGGTACTATAGTACCTATGACTTTTGTACATTCCTATTTAATATATAAATAATATAATATAATTTGTTATCTATTATTTATGTACATTGTACACTGTTTACCTACACCGGCTATACTAAACAATGGACCTTAATTTCGTCTGTCGTTATAAACATTATGACCTATAAAAACTACTTTATTAGATAACCTACTTATAGGTAATAAAATAAATAAATGTGTTCTCTGATTCACTATAGTTATAATCATAATACAAACGACTCATTATTTTACGCATATATACATATTATTACTAATATTACTCGTAAAAATCTTAATTATCCAATACGAAGTAATAACAGTTATAGAAAATATCGTCTATATAAACAATTTTAATGTGTTTAATACACTTTGTAATAATAAATATTTTTTTTTTTACATTTTAATTTTCTACAATTATTATCATAATATGCTCCCTTGTACATCACTGATGACTCGGCTTCATAGAGACGTTGCATTCCAACCTTAAATAATCTTGCTACACTCACCTATAAAAAAAGCACCCAACATTTTCAGTTCTCACTCAAATCCTACTATAAATCATTTCTCGTCCAAGCAAATTACAGGTAATGCATCACCCAGGCACTTTAAAGAAGTCTCGCTGCCTAAAAACTTTCTCAAGGGATATCATCAATGGGCGACTTCTCTTTCACACCAATTTACTCATTGTATAACTATGCAAATATCAATGATAAAAATTAATAAATTAAAAACAAAAAAATTTTAAATTTGACTTACAGTTTGATTTTGAGAATCCAAATAACGAAGCCCAAAGTAAGCTGTTTCGAGAAGGCTTAAATGTCTCACAACCACATCGAAAACTTCTTGGCCCAAACTCGAACCCTGAAAAATTAAAATATCAGTAAATAACTTTCTTTTTTCATTAATCTAAAACACTTCTATTATAACATTTTAATATGATGTATAAATAGAATAACAGTCACGTGTAAAATAATGACTGTTTAAGTAGAGTATGTTTAACAGTATGATAATATAATTTGAGTAATTAACTACCTATAGAAATGATATAAATCTAAAAAATAATAAAATATTATGGTAGACAATCTAGTTTCTACGATTTACAAAAAATATGTATACATAGACAATAATAGATATAATAATACAAAAGGAATTTTAACCGATATAATTATCCTAACTTAATTACAGACAAATATTTATGCTCGATTAGAGTCTGTAACAATACTTATTGGTATAAAACAAACCAGGAAAACAAGAATTTTTAATTTATTCTACTGAAATAATTTGCATAAATACATTAAATATGAAATATATTAAAACGTAAAATTGAAACACTGTGTTTTGTATTTTTTAATACTAATTTGTTATACATTTTATGTTAAACCAAGAAATTATTTTGTTTGTCAATTACGTTACAATAATAGACTCAATGAAATCCTCAAGTAGGTACCCACAATTAAGTAACATAATGTTTGACTTCTTAAACTGTTATTACTCTTAAACTGCAATTAGCATAATTAACTATTTGAAAATTAGTAGGGTAAGGACAGTGTAGAGATATTTGTTTAATAATCCTCTTCAAATAAGGAAACCCATAACTTTGTAAATAAGTTCCAATTAATTATAACTAAATATTTAAATATATTATATTATATATTCAGTAATAATACTTACGACTGACCTGTCCTTTGTACAAATATATATTATATATAATATATAATATATAATACTTCGAGTTTTAGAACGACAATAACAATTACAAAATATTTTGAATAGCAAATTGTTTACAACCCCCCCCCCCCCCCACATTTCATATTTGACGTTCATTATTAATGTTACGACAAATATGTATAATAAGTTTATATTTTATTCCAAATAAGTATGTTTAGAATTTAAATTACGGTCTAAATATATTTTTCTCGTATGAGAAATTCCATAATATAATACATCTTACTAAAGTAAAAAATAAAATTCTGAAGTAACCTATAAGGTTGGTGATTTTTGAACAACATAAAATCACCGGTGTGGCTCACATAAAACGGTTCATCGGGTAGTTTTTCTTAATGGTGTGTAGTATAAAAAAAATGAGCTAGACGGTCATAAAAATACGATATGATCTCGGTAATAAAAGTTTCGAGTGCGAACTATAGCTCTCGGATAAAGATCCTCCGAGTAAGTGGTATTCAGTTTTGTTCATTTTCACAACATTTTTCGAGTTCAGACACAAGTAGGTATAAGCATGATAATACTACACTATATTACTATGTATTAAGAGACGAGTCGTTCTAACATTTTATTTAAGATATTATATATTATACATTAAATTCATACTCAATATTTAAACTATACTGCGTCAAACAACAAAATTTAATACTATTTTTCAAAAAGGAATTAACTTTATAATTATAAGACATGTAAGAAGTTTTATCTATAAAGTCTAAGTAATTATCATTTTACATAAATGTATGTTCTAACTTCTAACAGACCAGAATGGTGTCTATTTTATTGCGTGGTTGTATATATAAATACATAGAATACAACATATACAATATACGAATGAACGCTCTTTATGTTTTATTTTTTTTTTAATTCTGACGATGTATATTCTTACAAAAAATTATTCCAATACGATATTCTTTTCAAACTATTTAAAGATTTTTAAACGTTAATATTATAATATAGTATAATATAATTCAGTTATTTCTTTATAGATTTAAGTAGGTATATCACAAAAAAAATAAAAAATAAATTCGTTTATAACATGAAAAAAACTTTTAATTTAAATACATAATTTCACCATAGGTTTTTTTAACATCTCAAAATGTATTTCTCAAAGGTAAACTGTTCAGATTTTCCCATCGTTTTTGGACATCGGGTCGATATTTATTCACAAATAATAAAGAGCTGAAAATTGATGAAAACAATTTTCATTCCTTTCCATTCTATTTCATCCTCTTTTCGTCTCTTGTACCCTCTCCCTTCTCCCTCCACTCACTTTTCTCCCCCTTTTGTGTGTACCTATACGCATTTTCAATATTTTATATATACATTTAAGATAGTTACCGTTTTGAACGTTTATAGAAATAGTGTATACGCATACCTAATATAGCAAACGAAATAACAACACGGCAAAATGGGTCCAATAAGGTTCTCGAGAAAAACAAAAAAAGCGCAGTCGGGTAGTATCGAAGGGACGAGAGGGGCGAAAAGAAATTATACCACTCACATTTTTGCACCCGGAAAATAGATCCCATACAACACACGCACGCACACACACACACACACACACACACACACACAGACATATATGTATAATTCATGAGACGCGAAAACCATCAATCAAACAAAGCCTCGTCTTGGTCAGTGCACCGTTGAAGTTTTATGTCTATATATCCTTACTAGTATATAATAATAATAATAATAATAGTAGTAGTATATAGATAGCTCTTCACGCATCTCTCCAGCAACCACCCTCTCCGTCATACACTTAAGACACCAACTTTTTCCATACAACATGTACGAAGGGAAACCGGCGCATACAGTTAATATTATATAGAACGGCCGTGGAGATTTTATCCGTCCGCGGCACTGCACGTTCAACATATTATACGCTATACAGACACGGCCGCGGGATCCTCATCGATTTATCAAAAACGATAAAAGGGTCGCCAGTTTAATAGGCAATCTCGCCGAAACCAATACAATACTCTCACATGTTAATATTATATATCATACCACATACGCCCTCCCCGCTCCATAATTTCGGTTACTGTAGCGATTTTATAATAATAATAATAATTCTCCCACATATACACGATATTGAATAACTGCAGAAAAATGTTTTCGACGCAATAATTATATTATTACAATTTGAAGCGAACGAATAATAACAGTTTTCCCTCGATTTTGTACGTTTTCTTTTCCGCGAAAAACTTTCGTGCGTCAAACGCGTTTAAGATATTATTATACGGTTGCGCGTCGGTGGTAATATGGTTTATTATGAAATAGGCAAGTAGGTAGGTATTAATATGTAGATAGGTATATTCTTATTAACCAAGAACATAGGGTGATTTACAATCATGATCACCACCAACTACCCACAATTCTCCTTCTATTCAAATTCTGATTTTTGAAATTTCTGAGTATACGCATCTATTATACATAAAGACCATATTTTTAAATACTTGGATTTTTTGTATCATAACAAGAGTGTCTTGGTGCCATATAAACTTCTGTTTTTCAAGAACATTTCATTTTTAAAGTAAACTGTTTAATTTATTTTGTTGTTGTAGATGTATCTTAAACAAAATTTGATCAAGTATTGTTTCTGATGAGTTATTAAAATGTTTACGAGTATATACATACATACTTATTAGTTAAGATAAAAATCCTTAAAAATTAGTACACAAAAATATAAAATAGGTATTATTATTAATCTAAAACTTAAAATGCATAAAAATTTTACAAATCATAAAAAACAAATAGTGATATATATTAGTTCCCATCATATTTTGAAACCAATTAACATGGGAAACCTATTTTTATTTGTACATAATGTTAAATATTTAGAAAATTACTCGTTTAAATTTTAATTTAAAAACACATAAACAACATTCACAAGTAAATCATTGGCTAAATATTTTACACTAAAAAAGGGTGGTTCTTATTCAAAAAACAAAAATTTTTATAGCATAACTACATTCCAAGTATAATCGAAAATAAATTATAGGTTTAGTATAAATAATTCCAAAAATCAGAATATGTAGATAGACGCATTATACTTGTAAGTGTGAATGAGGGAGTGGTGAACGTGCTTGACAAATCACTGTGTATAAAAAATATTTTGTTAGAGTAAATAGTTTTTATTTTTTTATTCGGCTTAAAACGAGCCAACCTCTCGTGTAATGATGTTCGAGAGACAAGTAGATATATTATAATATTATAGTTTTGTAATATACCTAAATGTACTTATCGTGGACTAATTTTGGCAAGGACGCGTGAGCTGTTCACTGTCAAAACGTGTGATACATGGTCGCGTGTACTTCCGCTTTGACTTCATCGCGTATGATTTATGACAATTATTATTATAGTTCACTTGTACTATAATGTGCACTGGGCTTTTTCAATGTAATGATGTAGTTGAAAGCTATATGGACTGCCGGCGTGGGTAGGATTTAATAATAATATCGCGTATGCCCATAACAGGGTATTTCGTTCAACCATATAAGCAAAGTATGTAGTATAATAATACAGCGAAAACATTGATGCAAGAGGGCGTACGCAACGACTAGTACAACGATACACATATTATAAGTTATAATGTTTTGACATTTTTTTTTAATCACGTGTCGTCGAGTCCTCGTAATAATATGTATATATTATATTTAAGTTTGCCTGACATATTTTGATCATAATCGTTATTGTTTGTATACAATTTGTCTATGGCCACGTTTGCGGTCTGGTTTTTAAATCACCACAATGACAGTTACCTTTGAACGCGTATAGAACGCAAAATCTATCTAAACAATGCTCAATCCTGTTTTATCGTTTAATAATGAATTATTTGTTCAAATTCTAAAAATTAGATTTGGAATTACTTAGCTATTGGGGGGGAGAGGGGGGAGCTTGTATGGTGTGAATTAATCTATATATATATATATATATATATATATATATTATGCATAGGTATAACCCGTACGTTTATATTACATCACCGTAAACTTATAGAGAATAAAATAATAATTGTAATAGCAAATTTAACCATAATGCCTAAACACACGAGATGTAAAATTCCAACTTTTCAGAAATTATTCGACATCGTGCAATACATATAAACATCATAATAATGTAAGAAATTTACACCGCGTTTATACGTAATATGTAGACGAGCGATCGATTTTAATGCTAATTTTTCGAATTAACTCTGTACGTACTGCACAATATGAACCGAAAACAAACGTTGTTTTCAAAAATGTCTTATATTTTATCGCGGTGAATCGAATTAATGGCACGCACTCGTACTAATTATTATGCTCCGCAACGATATTCTGCGAGTGCGGCGAAATGTGCTTGGCTCGCGGTAAATTATTTCCCAGCGGCATTGCGCCACCAAGTTTAATATTAAATCTTGGCGCGCGCAAGAGAATAAAACTGCACGCAAAAATATCCACTACTCGGAAACACACTGGCACAACGTACGATAAGTAATAATAATTTAAAAACTATTTGGCATCTATTTGTTTATAGGTCCCACGGGCACCGTCGTACCCGTCGCGAATAGTAATGCATTCATTTGCATGAGCATAACAGGCGGTAGGTATTTAAACAATACGCCAAATCATAATCCAAGCAAAGCTTTGAAATCATTTTCGTCAAATCTCGTCGTGGTTTTTAATATATTTTCGCTATCGGTGACTCGCCGATAACCGTAGTTGGATTGAATGTATCTTGATACGATAAAATAATTGATCTATGGATATAATATATATTTCTGTAATATGTGAGTATGTGACTTAAATTTCGTCAGACAAATGATGCTTCGTTACACAACCTAATCATAACACTACTCATCTTGGCCACCGCAATCGGTTCTCGCTTATACCATTCGTAATATCCCATATAATATGAATAGATACTACGTATTTAAATAATCTAATGCTTAGAATATTGATGGAAATAAAATATGCAATATGCATAATCGACACTTTCATCAATTGAAATTTATTAAAACGGCTTACGCAGTGCTAAATTTCATGAGGAAGCATCGAGGCCTCAACTACAAGGTTGTCTTAGGATCCTCAGATTGATGTCATAGATTATGTAATTTTGTAAAATAAAAAAAATTATTGAGAAAAATAATGAATAGTGGTCAAAAAATAAATAAATATTTTAAGAAATTACCAGTCGTTCTAGATACTGAATATTATGTTGATATGGTGACAGTAATAAGTTGTATCCCTACTTGTATACCCCACCTATACGTCTACACACCTATATAGTTGAAATGTTAAGATATACAATTAATAATGTATCATTTGCTATTAGCCATCATTACATTCAGACCCAAATAAATATTGATTAATTAGTATCATCCATTTTGAAAAATTATACTAAAGTAATAATTGAAATAATAACTATAAATAATATTGTTAGAGTTGTATAATTGTTGTTATCAAACGAGTCTTCATATTGATAAAATCCTCTTGTAATATAGCACGCTCAAACCTCCATTTACGGAAACACTTATCCACAAGGATTATAAATCTTTCCTAGGATAACTTTAATCGCAATTACAAACCTCTACCTCACCCACCGCGGTGAGCCACAAGCACGTTACCTTACGCGCGAGACAGCGGTGATCTATATATGTGATCTGTATATGAGACAGTGCTCATTACCGACACACGACAAAACGAACCACCGTTACAAATAATAATTGCGCTGCAGATCGTTTTAATTGTCTTTTTACGCAGTACGAGTATATACCTAATACTAGATCTATTATTGGTAACTATCCTTTTTTATTATATACCTTACATACTTGTCAGAATATAGCTGGTGTGGCGCTCCCGCTCGATTCCACTATTTTCATATTCCGCTCGCCACCATCGAACATTAAATAGGTAATAATAATATTACACACGTATATTATTAATTTTTTGAATCATAATAATCTCTGGCCGTCGGTCCATGGGATGGATACGCGTAAATCGCACGTATATATAATACTTTAATCCTATTTTCGAATCAAACGAGTTTTTATAATATACGCGCGTACAATGTCATAAGAATATAATGTATATTGCGCAACAATATTATTACCCGACGCAATTAAGTAAATCCGGGAGTATAATATTAGGAACCTACTTACTTACACTGCAGGTACATAATAATATTATGTGTATTTTAACAAATTCGAAATTATATTAACCGTATTACATGTATATTATACGTCCTACCCAACCTATTCCTTATAGGTATTAATTTTTGCACCACTCTCGCTTTATGTGTACCTACATTGGATATTATAAACCATATGGCATACAGGCGCACGCGTAAGTACATAAGCTCATTTGGCTTTCACGGGCATGTCCTATTATGTTATATAGCGACTGTACGACGCAAAACTGTGTACGCAGAATTTGCTATAACGTTCACCAAATACTGTTGAAATATTATGATGTTTACCTTTTCGTCGTTAGAACGCAAACACACGATTCCCGGATATTGCCGACGTGTTTGAAGTTTGTACAAGCGAAAATAATAGTGTACATTCTTCGTTAAAAAGACAACAGCATAAACATAATAATAAACTGTATCATGGTGGAACTCGTATAATGACAATGATGGAATGCAAAAATGGGATAGAGAAGACGCGCGCGTGAATTACTAAAAATTACTAGGTAAAAATACATCGACGTACCACGTACGAAATTTACAATAAAAAGCTGATTTTTGTTTTCAATGATAATGATACTTTTTCACGCGCGGGGTAAATCATATAATGTTAAACTTTTAAACGATTCGATTGTATGTAAATCAACAAAAAAAAAAAAAAAAAAAAAAAACATTTTCCTTCGAAAAAGAAAGTATGTAATCAGTGAATTTAATTATGTATTGCGTATGAATAGAGTGCAGCTATCATATCGGTGTGATCGCTATAACTATATGTTACATTGCATTATATGATTGTTGTATATTATAACGTTTTTATTTATTAAATGTAAGCTATTCATATTTCGTACAGAATGCCTAAACAACAAACGAAACGAGAACAAAATGGAAAGTAAATAATTGTACCCAATATCCATAGTACCTATTATAGAAATATACTTACTGAACTTTGAACATTTCAAGACACGAGTAGATGTAATCATAGTATTTATTATCTTTGAATAAAAAATGAATGATTAATCTTGTAAAAATAATATATTATAATACTCATGTATAAACATAATCTCAACGAGGCACTCAATAATATTATTATATAATATATTAGACTAAATTATAATAATAAATTAAATATGGAAAAAAATCAGAATAAAATACCAGTTAAAAGAAAAATGAATAAATGTAAAAACCTTCCATTCCAATATTGAAATTTCTATTAACTTAAAAAAAAAGATCTGATTCATAATATAGTGAATCTTTGCCCAATCCTTCTTGGTTGGTGGTTTGGTGAAACAACCAGCACCTATTTATTCTGCAAGATGTGCGCAAGGGGAACCTTATTACCATCAATCATTGTGTGATCAAATGCCCAAAATACACCAGAACACAAAACATTTATACTAACCCAGCTTCACTCCAACATGCGCTGAACAAAAAAAACGCAGAAAATATTTATTTTTATATTTATTATTAGGTATTGTGAATTATGTTATTTTGTTTTGTCTCTAACCTATATTATATTATCAAATCTCAAAATAATCTAGTATACGCAATAAGTAATAACCATGCAAAACAAAAAACTCCAAATAAGGAAAAAAAATGTTTACTGTAAGACGTCTTGTATAATAAAGTTTTACTATAAAACGTTGTCCATATTATGGAGTTGTGTCAGTAACAGATAAATTCTAAGTTATTTAGGAAATGTGAGAGGAAGATTTCGATGTTAAATTTAACGTCTATTAAAATAAAATATAAATACTCGGGTATTGTCGTTATTGTGTCGTTATTATAGCAATATCTCGAAAACGAAACCCCTCGAGTCTCGAGATCCGACAAATTTCGTAATAACGCACGCGGTGTGGCGGATGGCGGACGTAATAATATTTTAATCGTTTTGTCTTGTCTGTTTGTTTTCCCGCGAACGTCGAAAAGGACAGCGGCTGACACCCGGAAAGCGATAAATTAAAGCGCCTCCGGTTCACCATTAATGTTGTTTTCATTCATTCTCCAGATCGCCAAACGTGTCATCTGTTTTGTTCGAAAATACTATCGCGATCCTACCGTCGTCGCTGAACGAGGGCTCGAAAAGATTAGGAGATGGAAACTATTGCAGTTGTCTGGGAAAGGTGAGACACGGAAACACTTACAACTTGAATGCACGGTGTTGTTGACCATAACATAATAATTGATGACCTGCGGTCACATGTCCGGTATACGACACTAAAAATTAAAACATATTGCAGTATTAACGAATTAAAAGACAAAAAAAAACGATAATATGATCAACGACGATGCATTGACGATCCGAATGGATGACCATAATAATATTTTGTATAATATTATGGTAATATTATTATAATCGACGTATATAGAACATCCATGAGCGCATATACCGACTATAATATTATTAAATTGTAATATTGTGCGGAATTAATTCATCGATAAATGTACTGAACTAACAAACGGTTTTTAATATATTTTACTTAGATAACTTGGTATTATTATTATAAAATAAATAATAATTAATAACACTGTACTCTATACGTGTATTATGGCGGTGTTCGTCTAATGCGACGGTTTTTTAGACTGCCTAAACTACGTATGCGTTATACATATTTAGAGGTTACATCGTTAATGTATGGGTTTTTGAGTACAATAAATAGTGAATTGATTATTCAATTAACAGTTTATCAACTTATTATCATTTATGCATAATAATGAATCGAATGGTTTTAAGGTACTCGACTATTATTTTTTTATTCCTAGAAATGGATATATGAAATCGTTTTTCCAATCCATCGACGGATTGAAACATCGTGTGGTTTTCGTTGCGGTTTTATTCGGAATTCAAATGTAAACGTTCTGAGGTCGGGGCGAGCCTAAAAACGTACATGATAATATTATGCGCTTTAAACAATGTTATTATAATAGGCGCAGTGGTCCGACTAATTAAAATAACTATATGATTGTAAATCGGATATCACAATAGAAATAACCAATTCCGACCGGGGTCTAAGATCTTTAAACGTATTATTCGAAATCGAAAATGCCGGAGGACAACTTCGTGACTTCCCGAGCCCCACCAGCCGCCGTCCCGCACCTACACTCTTATCCCTTCAAACTAAATAACACAGAACATGGTGTAAGTTTGTACGATGTCAAAGCGTATATACCACGCGTTTGAGGAAGGGGAAGAAGCCTTTAATTCCGAGCTGTACGTTGTGTCGAGGGATTTGCACATTGGCGGCTGTGGATTAACGCGGTCAGGTAAATGTGTAACTTCTCATCACCACCACGCCACCATTCGCGTATATTAAGAAGAATTCTCGACGGTCACCGGACTTGGTTACGTTAAACGCGAACGCGGTATACAGAGCGATCAAAATAAATTATATAACACCACGTGAGATCATAAAAAACATCGCTTACCTCACATTACATGTATATTTATTAAACCAAATAACTAATTATTATAGTAATAAAATATAATATAATAATAAAATATAATATAATAATAAATAACGTCTGTAGATAGTATAAAACTCAAACGTATCGCATCGGTGACAATATGATCAGTCCATGTAGTTGAAATTTAAAATAATAAGTATATTATTATATATCGCTTATATAGAATGAAATATTCAATAAAAATGACAAAATATAATATTAAACGTGTAAAAAAAACCAATAGACTGAAAATAGTGACGAGATCTTAACTTATAATGAGCCATACGAGATTTGATCAATGCCAATAACAATACTAGATATAGATTATTTTGTATGAATTAAAATAGTAACAAATAAAAAACAATATGTTTATTGTATGACTTTAATAAAAAAAACAATAATAAAGCAGGACGGTATAAGAATGCGACGAAAGAAACTAACACAGTATGAGTCATTTCTTCGATAAAGATTAAAAAATAACCCATGTTAATACGTATGTTATACGTATAGTGGAAAAACGTAAAAAATAAATATATATTAATTTTATGATAAAATATGACCGTTAACAAAGGAAAAAAATAACAAATTACTATCAATATATGAGACGAAGCGTAAAAAATTATAATTGTAAAATCAAATATAATATCAGAACTTTTGAAATAGTGTTACAAGACGGCGCTCACCACTCAAGCCGTCAAGCCATGTAAAAATAAAAATATATATTTGATTATACTTATTGTAAATAGGTTTCCATTTTTCTCAGTAAAAAAAATTAAAAATATCAAGACCTATTTCATGTCAATCTATGTATAATACCACTACCTATATAGCAGCAGAATAGAACGTATTATAAGACTACTATATCACCGCGGTATATGCACGAGTGAACTGCAAAATAATCTAGAACTGTGTTTCACCCACTCTGTATACACATAAGCCTCAGGCCGTATTAATTTTGGCGATGTCAACCGAACGTTCAAAAGTACTACCAAACATGCCACTAGCACGCCCACATTCACTACCTATATATTGCATACAGTTATACGTTCGCGGCAGAACGTACCCGTACGCGGGTATTGCATCGGCCGCCTCCCCTTACGAAGAATGTATTTTTAGTCGCTGCTTTTGGACGCGATGGTATAGTGCGGGGTAGGCGTATTTTTGGAGGACCGAAAGTTCGGAGACAATTAAAACTAAATGTTACGCTCTTAATTATAAAGGCTGAGTTACATTTGCAGCCACTGCCCCTCCACCACCTCCGGCTGCACCATTCTAATTACTATACGGCTTGTAATTTCAATCGTGTTTACCCACCACTCTCCTCATCTCTGCCCAATACCTACTTACTATTTACCTGCCAACCAACTTAGCTATGGTGCAGTGATGATCGAGACCGCCACCAATAAGACGTCTGTGCACGTTTCACGAATTAACTACAGATTTCCACTCAAGATCCTTTTGGATAAATAATGCTGTATTCATAGCAATTAAATTCACAAATCTAGAGGGTTGAAAAAATAAATAATCCTCGTAATAAACTTGCCTACGTTGAATGTTTAAAGAAAAGTCCTACTTAAAACTTTTATTCCGTGCACGGTCCAACGATATACCTATACCTATACATTAAGTTTTTTAATCGCTGCGACGTCGCGCGTGTATACAATGTATAATAATATAGTTGAGCTAGATTTATAATAAAAAGCTAAAATTAAAAAAAATATAGTTGTGCGATTTCCAAGCGTGTCAATTATAATATTATTCACGTCGTAATTTAAATTCAAGTTCAAACTTTTTTATTTAATTTATCACTATAGTACTTAAATACAGTGCAGAGTGTTCTTTAACTTTAAAATAATATACGTGTTATGTAAACATCTATAGGCGTATATAGGTTACCTATTACCTATACAGGCTAAATACATACGTATAAGCATATATATATGATATATTTTTTATGATTTTATCATTCTTAAAGTTATTCGTATTTACAAAGGTAAATAATATAGTTTTTCATAAAGAACGCAGTTTTTAATTTTGTTATAAATCATTTAATATTATAATAAATACATTATTAATGATACATATATTGTTTCACTATTAGTTGATGTTTAAGTGTGAAACGTGATATCGTGCATAATATGACCCTCTCTAGAGTCGTTAACAACAGCAAAACATCGAAAAACGAACTTTGGGCTCGTTTGCGCCCAGGAGTTTAAATGTTCGAAATCGATCCTGCATGTCTCTTAGTATTTACTAACCAGACTCACTATTGTTCATGCGCTCATCGCTTCACGATGTTTGAGGATCGTGCTAAGTTAGTTTCCTAGTAGTTACAGGCTTACAGCAACACACTCACCATGTATATAATGGATTTTAACTTTTAATAAACAAAACATGTTGCTCGTACCTCGATTGTATACCACTCCATGACGACAAATAAACAAAATACACAATTTAATAATTATTCACTAAAATTCTAAACAACCACAAATAACAGAAATTATAATAACAGTGCCACCAAATTACAAAGTAACAAATTAGTCAAGATTTCGAAAACTGCGTACTTTATGAAACACCCTATATGTTTTAAAAATTTTGACAACATTTACATAAATATCAGTTAAAATTTTTCGAACTTAGCATGGAATTCTGTTGTTTCTATATAATACTTGAAAATGATAATATATATTATTAAGACATTAATATAATTGTTATTTTATAATTTTGGAAAAAACATCTCCGTCTAAAATCTTGTTCATCAAATAAGCATTTTAAACACGTTAATTAACGTTTGCATATCTTGAAGACTAACTAAAGGTTATGATTTCCCAAGAGTCATTCGTTTGAACACGCAATCACTACACTACCTCTATTACAGTTCACATGAACCTCCTGCTCACAAAAGGTAAGCCATGATCAAAAACCCATAAAAAGATATATAGCACGCAACTTTTGATTACATAAACATACCAACCTACTTTATTTTATTAGATTAAAAACATGGTAAATGATTAATATATTTAGAAAATGAAAATAAAAATCCTGTTGTACGATTATTTAAAAGTTTAAAAACTTGTCGTTACAATTCGTAATTCGTTCACAAGCCATTTGAACAAAACATTATGTGTTTTTTCTATTTTTATTACCTCTCACTATAGAGATTTGTCTATTTAATAAAACTTTGGATGTATTTTTATTGCCAGAAAGTATTTGGGTTGCAAAATTATCGTTTACATTGAAAATATCAACAAAACTCAACTGTACGGCTACACATCTGATGCAATGCAATCACAAGTTACTACATTATAATTTCCAGGACGTTGTTTTTAAAATGAAACAATATCAATGTTTATTACACAAAACATAGGAATACTTTTCAAGAATAGATAAACAACATGACATTGGTCATAGAATGACAATTAAGCAATACGTTTAGTTTTAATTTCATGTTTTAAAATACCTATGCAGTCGGAAAAATATTAAAAACAAACCCTGTAGTTTATAAATATATTAAATAAACAAGTAGCAACCAGTAAGTAAACAACAATAAACAAAATGTAAAGGTATTTTTTCCGTATGTTTGTGTAAAACTTATTTAAAATGTATACATCACTTTATAATATTGCACCATAGAACTGACAAAGAGAGAATTTAACTCAGTAATATTATAATAGAAAATTCGAATTCAAAGATCAAAATTAAGGAATTATTTTTAAAGCACGTTGGTTATCTTTTTAAAATCGGAAGAGTATTATAGTTAATTCTAAAGAGTTCTAAAATAACTTTAAAAACTAATTTGGCTCTTTGTTTATTTGTTTGTGAAATTGTGAGAAATATTTATGTTGGAATAAGGTCCTCTTATCTCGTAAACTCCTTTTCATTCAGTTGATTAATTTTTGAGTATTTAAAAATATGTTTAAAACTTTTTTTAATGGTAGAATTATTAATTAAAATATTAATCCAGGTCGGTGTACTTTAAATAGACTTAAAAAGTTAAAAGAAACGTATAATTATACACTTATTTTATTTTAAATAAAATTTCTAATAAAAACTAAAAATAATTACACATTTGGAATAAAAAAAACACTGAATATGATCATTGTTGAAACATTGTAAACGAAAAACAATACCTGTCCGTTTAATCTAAACTATAATTATGTGCTACAATATCGTAGTCCAGTCGTCAATAAGCTTCCTAGATCAAACTTCAAATAAATTAGGTAATTTACATGCGCACACATCCGGTTTGTTTTAAGACAATATTGTGTTTATTGGCCCGATAAAAAAAAAATCGTTAAAATAATAGTCTTTTGTTGATTTAAAAAGAAAAAAAATATGTATGACTTGTCAGTTCGTATAACATGACATATGTGAAAATTAAATAAGAAGTGCTGACGCTATTACATAATAATAAAGATATGATTAAAAAAACGAGCGAGCCGGAGTTAATCGAACAGAAACTTATGACTGTAGTGTAAATGTCGCACACGTGAATAGAACAACAATAAAAACAAAGACGTTTTTCTTACAAAACGCAATAAATTGCCGAAATACATAATACAAAAAGTTACGATAAAAAATAAAAAATAAAATAATAACGATTATGTATTAATATCATAATATTTTTGTTATTATTGAAATCGTCATGGACTGACATGCGTCATTCAACATTTCCAATGAGTTGAAATTTGAATGTCCAATATATATTTATTTATTTTTCTTCCCTTTAACTATTATCACAAACGACCAACTAACCAACAGATTTTCAAAACAACGCGTGGTAAAGTTGAATAATAATAATAAATAAATAAATACTATTCCCATTAACATATACAATGCGCACGAAATTATAATATGATGTTCATAATGTTTACATGAATATTACAATGTGATACGAGGGAGAAAAAACATTAACGCATAATGAATACCTCCGCGCATACCATTAATAATAATATTAACAACAATAATCATAATATTCCTAACTACTCGCACGAAACTCCGAAAATGTGCACACTTATCCGCTGCGTTTATCCTATACGTATAATAACATAATATTATATTATTATACAGCACGTACCACAAACCTGCAACGGTGGAATAATAATCGCGTGGGATCGGCAATACGACTGTGATGGCGTACCCTGAATGAGATATATTATCTGACCGTCGAACAAATCGTAAATAAACTGATTACTCAACCACTGCCGCCGCCGCTGCACAGACGTAGTAGATATTCGTTTATATCACGAATATCGTAGGTTGGCATATCATCTCATTAGCCGCAAGAGTAACGCGGGTTGTGTGGTATGTATTCGAAATAATGTTATTATTTTCCCTCATCTGATGATGACCGTCCGAAAGTTACCCGAAATCTCGATTTAAAAAAAAAAAATTACAGAAGACCGCAACGGCGCAACTTCTAAATAATATTGATATTTCCAAAGAATTTTATGACGATGAAACCGACGAATAAAAAAATGGACATAAATACACTAACTGAATTATTTACGTAAATAATATTTTCACCATCGCTTCAGTGCATCGGATATATTTGCTTCAGTAGTCGAATTTTTATAATTTTAGGAATTCAATGCGAATGCATTTTGTTTCATAAAATCGTTAAGAGGGTTATACAAAATATAATAATATTGGGCCGGTCATCGTGAATAATTAATGATGTCAGTTTTTTTCCACACCGACAATAATCATAGGTATATATTATAATATATGGCACGGGTTAATTATAGGTGTCTAACTGCATTACTCGGTGTTATTATGAAGTATGGTTTAAACGATTTAACGTGCGATATATGCCCACATGGGTATATTATATAAGTTTATACCATAATATACCTAACGATGAAAATCTATATTATAATATTATTATTATGTATGAGGTATACGCGTCGACATGACGGAATTCAAGTATAAACCGTACATGGAATAATATTTTAACAAACGTATACGAAACGCAAATAATTATATTGGGGTTAGCAAAATGGAAATACGAATTTCTGAAGGTGGCTATAAGGAGCTTCTACATTCTAATGGCTCGTCCGCCCGCCTACATAAGTATGTACGTATACGAGATTTCAAAACGTAAATATTACCACGTACGTGGGCATCGTTTAATGCCCAACAGTGGTGTTTTGATATACCTACCATGCCACGTTAAATAATATTATATCACTGTGAATGTTATACGTTAAACTCAATTAAAATGAAAAACTAAAATTGTATTTCGTATACATGGTACATGTATACCGTAGTTGGTACGTCAATATGTCATATATTATTTTATTACCCAGTAATTTTTCAAATCAGGTAATTCACGTATTTACACTACAGTAATGATATAATTTATAAGATATTATCCATAAGTAAATAAAAATGTATCTGCAGGGAACTCGCTTCGTACTAAAATTATATCCACGATTGATTTATATGGTGTAAGTATTTTATAAATGCAATGAAATTTGTTTTGAAAAAATAAAATTATAATACTTCAAAAGAAATATGATATAAACAAATAAATTCATTACAATTATTTTAATTAATTCGTGTATTAATAACCACTACGGACACTACGGTACAATTATACATGTTATATCATGTAAAATGTATAATGTATAATAATAAATTGCATAATACATTAGAACGATAATAAAATATCAATTAACTCATGAAAATTAACTTTAAATATGATCACGCACATGGGTGCCCATTGGGGGGGGGAAGACTATTGACACTTGCCGCCCCTGGACCAAAATTAATATGGATCAACTGTACCTATATATTATATATATGACAATACAAATACAACATACATATTTACATTCTATGTGAAAATAACATTAAATCTTTACTATCTTACATTTGAGATTTTTTTTATTTTGAACCTTCTTAACATTTTACGTATGGGCGCCCATGAACACGCATATAAATTATTGCAATTTCTTATGTATACAATACTACTAGTCAAAACTAACCATCCATATTCTTTTTATTTACATCTTAAATCCTACTTGAGCTTCCATAAACCATAAACACTTAATACTACCGTATACCGCAGATGAATGTTCGGAGCACACAGTATTGCTATATTCAAATATAAATTATATAAAATGGATTTACGACATTCCTTGCTCTCTTTGTTTTCTAAATTATACTAGTAAAAATACAATAAATAATGGAAACAAATTCACCACAATGCACATTCTTACAAAAAAAAAAAACCAAGTAATATACTTATCAGCTAACATTAACAATAGATACCTGCTACATATATTATATTTCAAAATACAACACACAACACAAGAATAGACATTAGTACATTACTCGTATATACGTACCATGTGAAATATTTTGTGTCTACTTTATTTCTCGACACTTACATACAAGCTTCGAGAACAATTCATAAATTATCTATGAATACATAATAACGTTTGAATGAACAATATCATATTTTATATTATTCATTGATAATTCATATTCTAACTTTTAAATAATTAATGCGTCAATTGATTTCTATTGTTTAAGGTATATTATCGCAATGTTAAATATAGCATCTATTATTATTATGCTATAAATAATAATATTATATACGAAATGATACATTTAGTGGTAAGACATTTTTTATTTAAAAAATCACTAAGAGTTTTGAAAATATTTCTTTTGCAATATTTTTAGTCGTTACAAAAAGGAAAAAAGTTCTTTATTGCTATCATTTTTTAAGTTTTTACTTTTTTTAATTTCATATTCTTAAGCAGAATGTTATTCAGAGGATTTCTATCTTAAAAAATAATATTTTGATTTTGAGTAACTACCAAATATTTTCAAAAAAGTTAATATTTTTTGAAACAATGAATGTTTTGCGATTACTCGGTACGTTTTGCGTAATATAAATCGACAAAGCTAAGGTGTGTAAATATTTGGTTTTTGCGTATTTATAATATACTTTTAAGCCCCAATCAGATTATTTTTTCCATGACCAAGAGGTGCAATTTCTAAACAACTGAAATATAAGTATACTTGTACACACAACACATGGTGTATTTCACCTGCACAGTATCCGTCCATATAACTATCTCGTTTATTGGTACTCCTACAGCAGACACGTTCGGGCACGCAATTCGAACGAATTGTGACAAATTTTCTACTAATTCGTGCGGATATAATAATATATATATACATATAATATATTATACGCACACGCCCTTCGCGTCATACCACCTATATATAGCCGGGAGATATATTACGTTGCCCAGACAGCGTTAGTGCGCGTTTCCGACCAAACGGGGTGAATTGAATTTGTCGACGCGCTACAGAAATTGCTTTCATATTGATAATAATAATAATAATATATAGCACCTAGGTACACGCGTACGTAATAAATAGTAATATTTTATAAAACGTGAATTTACTTTTGTATATTGCAGTTAAATAAATAGATAAATATTATAAGTCCATATGGTATACGTATCATTGAAATGTATTTATTTAAAGACATAATATTACGGTGACGGGGTACATTAAACCCGAATTCTTACGAGACACCTTATACAGTGACGATATTTTTGCTTATTTTTTCCTATGCTCTCTGCTGTGATGGAACCGAAGCGAAAACAAATTGTTTTCTCAGCCTACGACATTTCCCACCGGCAAAACTGTGGGAGTGGATGGTTCGGAAGATGAACAGGGGTTGTTGAACGTTGGGAATTGGATTACATTCGTGGATCGGAGAGGGTGTCGCGCCGCGTTGAATGTCAATTGCGAAAACAAGAACGTCCGACAGATCCGAAGAGGCCCATTATTCATTTTTCTCGCAGTATTTTCATTTTAAATCGTACAATATACACCTACATCGAAGTTTCGACGTTTGATAATACTATACTGACGTCTTCATTTATGTGTTTAATGTATATTTAAAATTCGATAGAGCATAAATAAATGGCTTTTATATTTTTATTTTCCACAATTTTTTTTTCATTTCGTTAACGTTAAAATCAATGATTAAACACTTGAACCCTGAAACTAATAATACTACCAGATACCAAAGTACGTACACAAGCGTATTTATAAGTTCTCCTTTTTAAGATGAACTTAACAGTTAGAAATAAGTTCTTGCACTACATAATACAAAAAGGAAAACGTGTTTAATATAGCGTTGTAGGTAGGTATATGTTTTTACACGATAATTACATATTTATTAATTAGTTTTACTGTTCTACAAATATTCTTAGTTTCGAGAAAATGTTCATCGTAATTCGTAATACTATGAGATTATATTATAATAGTCGTATAGCGAACTAAATTAGTTAGATAAATTAGTCCTAATCATATTTTTAAATATTTATCGATTACTCAATATTGTATTTCTGGAACATTACAGCTAAAAAAAAATACCAAACTCATAGTAACTTTATAAACCAAACAATACTAAAACACCAAACTAGATACCAAACATAATGCTATAAAAAAATAATGAATTTACATATATAAATCGAATCCATCAGTTCAGATAAAATAAAATATTTCTATATAGTATGGATGATAATGATAGAAATTTAAGTACATGTAATATTATGATAATATCTTAGTGAATTGATTAAATTTTTGAAAATTTACTGACAAAAATATTATTATAATAAGTAATAAGTATTTGGAGATACAATTAATGTTATATAGGTATTTAACAATGTTGTGTAAATAATAATATTATTAAGGCCAAAATCCTATATCAACAATAGAATGATTATAAAACACACATAATATTAATTATATATTATAATCTTTTTTTTTTGGTTTTCCAAAAATAAGATAAAATATGAATAAAATCATAAATAGTAAATAATTTCGTACCGAAATAAATATTTAGATGGTTTTTTGTTAAAAAAAAAATAAGTCATAATTTCAAAAAATAAAACATGAATTTCCCACGTTTATGAACAGTACACAAGTTTCCTGGTTTGTTTTTTGCTGTTGTTATTGTTGTTGTTATTAAATTACATTTCAGCGCGTATATGAAATATTAAAAAAATTTTGTTCTGCAGAAACTTGTAATAAATATGTCAGTTTAAAGGTTTAACAAAAGAAGAAATAAACAACACCTAATGGTTTTTTGTATAACAGTAACTTCGCCCAATATGTCAAGTTAAAAAATGTCATTCTCACAGGGACTACGCCCAGACCTTATGCAGCCAATTAAGCCATTAAATCCAACTAATGGACAGATTAACGTGCAGTACAGTGGTAGTATACCTACATCTACAGCCTCGGGTCTGTCGTGGACGTATCGATAACCACTCTTTGTACATTTTTCATCGACAAATTTGCCATTTGCACACATCCCAAGGGCGCCGTGGTTTGCTATCCAACATGCCCGAATCGTTCTTAACAGGCTTTGTCGGGATAATGAACTCTGGTGAGTTCCGTGAACAAAATATCAATCGTTCCCGAGAGTAAAATGTTATCGTATACTGCACATGGTGCATTTGATACGATCGTTTACTCGTGTAATGACCTAATTTTATATTAAACTACATGATAGTACAATTTAATATGCGATAATCGATTTTTTTATAGTTATTATTATTATTATTATTATTATTATTATTATTAACTAGGTAGTATAGGTACCCCTTATGAGTGTCTAACTTGTCACTGTATAAATATTTAACTATTTTTGAACTACTTCAACAGGGCTTGTAGTAATTAAAAATAATTTATGATCATAAGAATTGTTTTACCTACCTATATCAATAGGTCTACCTATCTACCTAGATCAAAGTAAAATAAAATAATATAGATATTGAATTGATTTTTTTTATAATTATTTATAAATAATATAAAATATATACCTCTTTACTAAATAAAATAAAATTTATATTTATATTTTAAATAGTGTGCTTTTTGTTAGATACAATAGTCGGTATTTTTCAACCAATAGAATAACCACGTGACTTTAGAGTAATTTCTTAGTTGGAATTTTTTGCACGGTTGCTCAATTATACGGGCAGGGACTATTTAGACGTGGCACAGCATCCAAATAACACCATTAAAAACGTATAATTATTATTGCTAGACGGAGAGAAGATGCAACTTTTAGCTGTGTTTTGTTTTTTCCTTCCCCCAGAAATTATATGCTCCTTAATTACGACTCCTTGTTTCGAGCTTATATATATATATTATATACCTTGTGAAGGTGACTTGGGAAAGAAAAAAACATAGATTTTTTATATCGCACACTATTCCTAGTACATTTTTTCCCTTTCAAGTAGATTCCTCTACCACGCTTCCACCGAAAAAAGTCATACAATTATATATACAGGGTAATTCAGTTATCATGCTTACCTCCATTTTTGCATGTAACAATATGTTTATTTAGACACTGATTTTTAGAATTATTAAATACGCTTAGGTACAAACTATAATTTTCAAATTGAGATTTTTTGTACTATGGTGATACAGAATAAATAATTTAAGGCAAAAAAGGAAGGTTCTCATTTGAAAAACATAATGCATAATATAGTTTATAAGTAGGTCGTATGTATAAAAATTATTAAAAACAAAATTTTGGATACTTTGTTTTTGATGCAGAAAAAGGGGATCCACTTACTCCATGAATCACCCTGTACACAGAAAAATATAAAACAACGGTTGTAATGTTATTATTATCATCATCATTATATTCTACGCGCGTAGTGTTAAATAGTTTTCTCTGTTATACATCATAAGATACGGCCAGACGAGAAAATGAAACATGGCTAGCAGTAGGTACTCATCCGTGTCTAAAAGGGATGGTGTAAAAATGAAGATGAAAAAATACATAGTAATAATACAAACGTGAGTTGATAACGGATCCGTTTTTGCGGTTAATTTGCACAAAATTCGCTGCGGTGCCGATGGTTGTTTGTTGCTTAACGTTTTTCCACTACACACTTCATCCTACCTATATATCGTGTAAATAGCCATCGTGTGCGGTACAGCCACCAAGCCACTCGTAATGATAAGCGGGTACACGGATAATTTAGCCGACGAAATAAAAAGATACGGGAAATTTCAAGAATAACGTTCTTTTTCTGGTTTTATCGTGAAAACCCGTTTTCATATTTAAAAAAATAAAACCCGAGCGTATGAAATATTGAGCAAGTCTATAAAAATAAATTGTAAACGTGCGTGGTATATTATAGCACTGTGTTTAGCAAACAAAATCAGAGAATATACATACAAATGATAATTTTATTCTTTACAACGCGAAATATCTTAGGTAATTTAACTACTATTATTGTCAGTAGGACATATATATATACATATATTTATTACTGTTATGATTATTGTCACGATAGCGTTTGTTGAAAAATTGTTGCGAGGTGTTTACAAACGCTGCGAGTAGTGTAATTTATTTAAATTAGTTTCCAAAATAACTTTCAACAATCATCAATTCTAGTTTATCGGTTTTAATGGGCTAATATAGGAGAAGTGTAAGAAGAAAAAATAATTTATCTAAATATATATCCATAATGCAATTACACCAAATAAAGTATATGAATAATAGCGTTCTAACAAACTTAGTACGTTCAACGCTACGCGTGTCGGGCTATCTAATTTGACAGCATTATTCAAATAAGATTTACGAGCATTGGATACTTTTACTATTTTACTGGTCATTTACATTTGCATACTGCAGTTATTTGTCAGTTAGAATTAGTGAACAGTCGAATCGAATATTAAGACATCTACATTTATTGTGCAGCAAAATTGTATGTCGTAGCTTTCTATATAGTATAGCTATTCATATTTTTATATAATATAGAAAAAATATCTAAGCCCTATTATATTATTAAAGTTAGTGATTTAAAACTGACCATATATATCATTATAAAACATAATAATAGTCAACAAGAATATACATTCTCAAGTTTTTGTATGCATATAATCATACAACATTAAAATATAAAAATCAATTTGCCTTACATCATATTAAAATTTTAAAATTTTATTTGCCAACAGTTATTTTTAAAATACTACAAATATTTATAAGTATATAATTGTATAAAACTCAAAGCTAATGGCCTATGCTGCCGAAACTGTAACGTTCAATAAAAAAAAAAAAAAAAAAATACTACGTCAAAATCTTCTGAACAAAATATCATAAAATAATCATGTTTAATTAGTAAAACTTAATATAGTGTTCTTGATTAATCTATAACGTACACCGAGTTATTTCATTAGTTTATATTGTACAAGTTTCTGGCTTCTATAAACTAAAAACTACCCCAAAAAACTAGCATAAAGTAATTTAAAAAGGAATTAATAATGTATTAAGTGTACAACATAATGGTGATATATAACTAAAATATTGGGGGAAAAATCATCTCGAGTACGGAGTGATACAAAAATCAACTATTAAATGACGCCATATATGTACGAGAAATAAACACACATTTGACTGCAGACAAATCATCGTAAAGTATTCAAAACAAAACTCAACAAGCCTGCGATCAACACATGATGCTTTCTGTCGCATATATTATTTTAAACCTGATTTTTTTCCTATTTTTTTTTTATCATCGGTATCGCGCACTGGCTGGCGTACGTGTAAACTTGTAACGATAACCAACCCTTTATCGTACCTAATAATATTATATTATTAATAGCCGGTAAATATTGCAATAGGTGACTGTCAAAGGGTTGTAGAACATAATATTATACACTGAACAAACAATAAAATATGTAAGTACAATACTATCGTGTTGAATTCGATAAAATCGAGTTTTGTTTACTATATAATCAAACAGTTATTACTAGACGGTCGGTGCCAGAGCGAAAGAGAAGAAATTATAGTATAATTATAATATAACTACTCGATTGGGAAATTTATTATTATCAGACTGACGCACACGTGTCCTACTTATAATATCCCGCGATTCATGTAAATATATATAATATGGGGTGATCCGTTCAATGTATAGGACAATCGAATTTGGTACCAACATCGTCCACAAACTTTGGAAGCTCTGAAGGAGGTAATAATCCAGGAAATTGCTGCTATCCCGCCCGAAATGACCCGTAGAGTCATAGAAAATTACCGTGAAAGACTCAATCAGTGTATCGAGAATGAGGGCCGCCACTTAAGTGATATAATTTAAAAAAAAAAAATTAATATAAAATGACATTATATGTACAATTTATAAATAAATTTTTTTTTTATATTTTACTTGGGGTGGTTTTTATTAGTTTCCTTAATCAGGGAGTTCTTTTTGCCGCACCCTGTATATATATATATATATATATATATTTATAAAAAAATTAATTTTTAACGTTTTAAAATTATGGAAAATAAATATTTCAAAAAACGTTGATAGTTATTGAAAAAATGAGTTTTTATTGCGATGGTTAACAGATCGGTGTAGGTACGCGTATAATGCAGGCGTAGTACACATTGACAAAGCGTATTGCTGGGGTTAACCACGCGCTCCCGTTAATATCTGTGCTCGTCAAAATAACCGACGACTACAACTATTATATACACCAAGCCATACACTGCTGCGGGGATGTGTTTTTCGTGGGAGGGGGAGCTTTTGCCGGTGAAATCGCGTTCCACCTTGTCAGATCGTTATTCACACACGTGGTGCGGCGGAATCGTGTAAGCGAGTCTGCAAACGTCGACGGTTTCGCATGCGTCACGATCGCTAGAAATTCCACACGCGTATCAAGGGGTAGTGATGGGAGGATGAATCGTTTTTCAAAGTCGTCAAACCGTCGTCGCCCGCGCCATAGTTCATTTTTCTTCGGTCGAAAAATAATATAAAAATCAGAAACGACTGAAACGAGTACAATATAACAGTAAAAACGAAATACTCCATCCGTAGCCGGCTGCAGATGGCGATGAAGCTCATATAGAGGGACTGACGTGATTCGGATAAGTTTTCCACAGTACCGTACAAGTCATATACACAATAATAATATTATATTATGTATAAATATTAAAACAGCAAAGGATATGTACCTAGGTATATAATATAATATGTGAGTGTGTGAATTGTGAAAAGGCTCGTGTTACGAGTAAATATATGATATAGCATGTTTGTCGTCTTCTATATACCCCCTAACCCCCACTATCACCCTTAAAAATATTACGTGTATGTGTGTATTGCATCCCCCGCAAACAAAATTTCGTTTGACGTGCGATCCGATATCGTTTCGGATTATGTTCGTACATAATACATCGTCATAATATTCAAAAGTCGGGCCGCCGCTTGTACGTTTGAACCAAAAATAAAGCTACAACGACCTATGCCTCGCAACGTTAAAACGATTTGGTCTTGTACTGTTTGGCCAGTAAAACTAAAATAAAAAAGGACATTCAATACCCAACGTTGCACTTTTGGTGCGCCTTTTTACAAAATTGAAAATATTTTCACCCTCGTACGAGTCCGTGTCGCCACTGTATCGTCGCCACACCCGTGTAAATAATAACTATATGTCGTGTATTTTTTTTTTCGATAAAAACGACGAAAAATACTGTAATTTTCTACTCCCGCGATATTATTTACGAACAGTGCACTTACCGGCCGGCTTTCAGTAGTTCAATTACTTACTTAGGTAAACACGCATTTCTGTTTTTTTTTTAAATATGACATTTATTGTTTTTATCGTATTATTAGATATATTTATATATTATGTAAAATTATGTATATAGTTACGGACGCTTTCCGATTCTCACTATACTTTTATATATATTTATATATAGTTGATACTAAAGTAAATGTAAATAACCTTTTGCAAATAAGAGTTGACACACCCGTTCATAAATGTAATTAACTCGAAAGCATTTACTTAGGCCAAATATGAATGATATCCCAATGGACTATCAGACTATGATTATATTTTTGCTATACTATATTGCATTTGATTATGTAAATAAGTTAATTATTTCGTTTTGATAAATAACAAAATAATACAATTTAATTTTTCATTAATTTAATTGTGTAAAAGTAAAAATATTTTAGAACTCATCAAAATTACTTTGAACGATTTAAAATATTATTATACTCAATAATTATTTTCTTTTTTAAAAATAATAAATTTGAGTCTAATCATTAAATTTATCTAATCATTAGACAAATTAACTTTTAACGGAATAATATTATGACAATATATAGAAATCAAGATGTCATTTTACTTAAGTTAATAATATTACAATAAGTTTTAAATACATTTGTGATAACTCATTGAAAAAAATTTGTCATTTTATTTTGACACGTGGTTAATGCTTAATCGGAAATTATGGAAGTTTATACTATCAAACTTTTTTTATACCACCGTATAACTTTGATATAGCTTAGATGAATTGTAGTTTTATGCACCTAGGAAATCCGATTATATGATATAACTAAAATATAGTATGAAAAACATTTTGTTTATAGCGTACGTATATAATGTATATTTATTCAAAATCTAACTTAAAATATATATTGTAAGATATTACGTCGTGGGTGGAACTAGAGTGAAGATTTGTGTCAACTCGATGATTTTTTAAATAAAAATTGTGGAACTTATTCAAACCCGATTTATCTTCTTAGGCATATAGATATAAATATTATAGTTTTAGTGAAAAGTCCACAAAGAAGAAAATTTATCACAGTCGTACTTAATATATATACCTATATGTTCTCTTATTATAATCATGCACAGTGTTTGAATTGTTCAGAGAAATATATTTTTATCCGATGGCTTTTGATGTATGTAATGAATATTCACAATCAAGTTTATGGATATAGGTACGCAAGTACATTTCAACTCATGTGATACACTGATATGTAATATATGGTTTTCGATTTAAAGAGAATTCATTATGAATCATTAACGGAAGTTTTTCACCAGTACCTGACATATTATATACTGGTTTGAGTACTTCTAAAAAGCCATCAAGCTTTAGTGCATGTCAGAATCGTACACAAAGGAAACGATGTCGATCGTAATCATTTTGTCAACGGACCGCGTTCGCGCCTACAAAGGCGATAATTTGTATTGGTATATGTGTTTCGGTTTATTTAATCGTTTCAGAAATAGTGCCGCCGCCGTCGAGTGGACCTTTGAAAGCTGAACGAAACGACAAAAAAAATGAAATGAAACGAAACCGCAAATCAAAAGCCGAACTATTTGATTGAAAAAAAAATACTTTAAAACACACACGTTAAGAAGGGAAAAACTCAAGTATATATAACACGTTTGTGAGAAAAATATTGTTAATGCTCTCTGCAATCAGTTGCTTTGAGTCAGTCAACCGTTCATCAGATTAATATTATATACCTTAATGCGAAGCAAATGGAAAAACACTTCGTTTTTATGGAGTTCATACGTTTGATTAAACAAGCACATATTTTATTGTAATTTTCCAACGATATGTAACATTACTGTAAATGTATACCTACTTTATCTGAAACTAAAAATAATTATACGTACTTGGATAAAAAAAAACTCATCTACGATGGTAAAAATATAAATATAATTATTTTGAATTTCTAACGAATTTGTATAAAATATACTTAGGTATCTATTACCTACTATGACGAATAAACTGTAATATTATGTGTTAATTGAAATGTAGTATAATATTTATATTGTATATAATATATTAATATGTGTATATAGTAATTAATGATAATCATACCTATATCGAAAACCTTGAATATGCATTATTTGATAGTTATTCACTGCTATAGACATACACTTATAAAGAAGTTAATTTTTAGCTTATCGATTACTTGTAATAAATATGAGTCTTATTAATGAATAAATCAGAAATACCTACAAATACAGCTTAAAAACACTGCCACACTTTATTATAGAATATAGGTACTTAGGTAGTAGTACATTATTTAGGCACAAGTATTATTATTATTAACCGTCTAATCTATTCTTAGGCACTCATTACGGAGGTTAGTCGCTATCCCAAGGACACTGAACGTATTTAACCAATTATTAACTAGATTGTTCATCACAACTACAGTCACATTCATATTATTCTACTCAAAATTATAGCGTTGATGCTTATATAGGTACTGTGATTTTCTAATTCCTTTAAAAAAAAATGTAATCACTACGTTCTAGACAAGTCTTAGCGTTATTATATGTATATATATATATATATATATATATATATATATATATATACATATATAATATATTTTTTTTGTACATGCATTTAAAACTAAACATAAAAATTGCGTGTGACTACGTTCTTCATTGTAAACAAAATATTATAGCTACACAATGGCAATTTAATCTATTTTATTTAGTGATTGGTTTTAACGAAAAAATTATCTGACAACAAAGAATTTGAGAATAATTTTAAATAATCCGTCTAACGTACATAATTCAATATAATATTATACAATAGCCGCATCAAACATACATTTAATATATTATATTGAGGGGTCCATACAATATGGAGTTACCTATATAAACTTTTGGAATTAATAGTGATCACGTTTTATTTTTTCATAAAGTTTCGTAAAATGAATGATTTTAATCCTAAGTAATTTAATCCTGCTAGTTTACCTAATCAAAAATTATAAAATTTGGTGTAATTCCTCTTTAAGAACTGTTAGCTTTTACGTAGTTTATATAGGGTTCAACGGGTTTGAGCGGTATTTCCATATACTAGATCAAACTAAATATGATTTTACTCAGAGAAAATACTTCGAGAATTCCCAAGTATATGTGAAACAATATCTACGACAGCTGACAAACAACTCAATACAATTTTGAAACTAAACAACACAATTGTTAAATTTTTGTAAAATGTATCATTTAAAATTAGATGAACCAGTCTAATCTATGTTCAACTTTTTTATTCGCCTATTTGTTTTAGTAGAACTCGAAAACATGTAATAGATTAGTGTATTTTCGAATGAAATATTGATTATACAAAAAAATTTTTATTTATTTTTAATCCATATTAGTTTACTATATATTAAAATAATTTACGAAAATTAACAGTTTATTCTTGGCTACTGCAGCCAATTTTACTATGTTATATCAATTTCTGTAGCTATTATATGCGTAGTTGAAACTAATTTAAATAAATTAAATATCAAAAGATAATTTAATAAAGTTTGGAAAATTTACAGATATGATACGCATTGTGCATGAGTTTCGTTTCGCTTACTGCGAATTAAAAAGGGTGAAAGATGAATTACGGGTATTTTATCTTGAGAAAATTATATTTTATTTTATTTTCCCGCATACTTGTGTCGGTTCTATAAGCTAGTATTGAACTAATTAATATTAGTAACCACGCAAAGTAAAATACCCGTATATAGCAACTTAGAGTGTAGCTGTTATTAATTCCGACACGATATACTCACTACCCTAACCAACAAATTTATCTAAAAACCATCTTTCAACGGAACACACTGTATAACAACATATTATGTAACACATATTATTACACTGATAGCTATTCGTATATTATATTCCTTAAGGGCGTGGATATATGCTATAAATTTATAATAACTACTATATGCTTCAAGTCAGGCCTAATAATAATTTTCATCGAATTTTATGAGCACGCGCTTTTGATACGAGTAAACGATAAGACCATATTATTCTGTGTTAAGTGAGAAGAATAAAATTATAATGACGAAGGAGAGTAAAGAAATTTAATATAATATTGTTTTATGTATATTAAAATAAAGGAGATTAAAACCACACATGACGGAGCAGAAAACTGTGTGTGGTTTACATAAATATAATCGGTATAGGTATTACTATAGGCGCACCCTTATAAGTTATAAGTATATATATACTGTATATTATAATATATTTTCAATACAAACCGTTTATAATAGCACCGGTTGTAGTGACATACCGTGTAAAATGACCTAAAATGTAAGATCCCCAAAACACATATATTTGTTGCCATTACATAATATTATATTATATTGTTTTTGTTAATTTTTTTAATTATTATTTTATTTTATATTTTTTTTATAATACTATTAATTTTTGCTTATTTGTAACTTTAACTACTATTTATGTATTCATTCTATTATTCATTAAATTATTATAAAATATATTTTGTAAGAGGGCATATACCCGTATTTGATACTTCCTACAAATAAATAAATAATTTTATAATATTATTATTATACAGACTAGAAACTCGCGTTTATGTAACAAAATAATATAAAACGTAAATTAATAGATATGTATATTATAATTGAAATAATTCCTTAGTTACTTTACCCAGTATACCTATCCTAAATCCTTGTACACCATGCTTACATCATATCATAATATAGTTTCTTCTAAAAAAAACGTAAACCATTTCACAAGAACCGTATGATTAGCGAACGCCGCCACGTAATAGTTAGAATACCGTGTGTTACGAGCGGTACGACCACATTCGGTACAGTCGGTATTGTATGTGTGTACATGAATATAGCAATTATCTGGGTGTCTGCAAAGTGGGTGGGTACGCGACTGCGGCGGCGGCGGCGGAGATATTGCCTTCGGCTCCGTACTCGTTTTTTTCAAGATTCCCCCGCAGACGTTAAACGTCTAATATGTATTCAATATAAAATTTATAGTGCACCTCTTTTGTTTTTGGTTTTTCCTCATTTTTTCTTTCACATTTAAATAGGATCTTTTCGTGGGTAAAAGAACTATACAAAGTATATACTTATAGATTTAATATGCGTAATGTCAGACTTCGTACTCGTTTACACATTATGACGTATAATAATAATATAATGTACGACAACGATGATGATAATAATATGATCAAGACCTAAACCTAGCTATGGGTTAGGTTAGGTTATACGAAACAGCGCCTTGACATGTCCATGGTATATGTTATTATATCACTTATTATTATTATTGTTTTTGGAGACAAGCGGCGGCCTTTCGAATGATACGCGTATTTAATAATAATAATAATAATAATATAAGAAATACAATATTAAAATAATGCAGTACACGCTCGACCGACGTACGTCTTTCATACTTTAGTTCGAACGAATTTTTATTAGACATTCTGTCAGCTGATACACGCATACATCACGAAGGTACCTATATCTGTAGGTAGCATGTCAGTACCTACATCGTAATAATATTCTACTATACAATATTTTATTTTTAAATCTTTTGGTACCGAAAATCTTCCGCACGTCTACCTAGTGAATTATTGTAATATTCTGGACAATGCGCATTGTTATATCATGGACGCGCACGTTACCGCGATTATGTTTGTTTTTCTCGTTCCCCGCTGGCGTTTATTAAAAAAAACGTGATAAACGGCCGTATAATAAATAAAAAGTTACAATTTTTTATCATTATAGTAGTCAGGTGATACTGTTATATTATGTTGTAGCAGCGATAATCTAATAATAAAAATTGTGTGAGTTAGCCGCGACAATCGTAGGATGCTTGACATATGAATTTTTTTTAAATACCACTCGACACTCTAACAAGGGGTCATGGTTAACCGAAATCAATTGAAAACAATACTTCAAAGAGATGCAGCATTTTTGAAAATACATGTTTCGCATATTTTAAAACCGTCCACACGTAACCTTGTTTTAACGTTTTAGTGAAGACTTTTTTTGTCGTAATTTGTTCCATTACGGAAACGCACAAGTCTCTCGTCCGCTTTTACTGCAGCAGAAGAAACCATTTTTGGTTTATTAGGCGTGTAAATATTAGATTTTGTGGTTGAATTCATTTTTCTAATTAATCACTAAACAGAAACACTTTATTGTTACATATTTATTATTTAACCAGTTACAAGTACCTTGGTATAGCTCCATATCTCTAAATTCTAATAATTATACATCCTATTAGTCGTTAAACACACTAACTATAAATATATATATGTATATTGTGTGATTCTCATAAGTTAAACAATAGTGTTAATACCCACTAAATAAGCACACAGCATATATACCTTTAAGCTAAAAAATATGTTCTAAAACCCATTTCAAATAAAAAAGGAAGACCTCTTTGGAGTCTACTTTATTGGCTAATATAATTGGGATTCATCTTTCGAAAACTTTCATTTTTAACTTTTTGAAAGTGCTTTAAATAATCAGTGCTTACAAGAATAATTTGACAAAAGCTGTACGTTAGAACTTAAAAAGAATTCCAATTACTGCCATCAAAAAAAAACTGAAAAATAATTGATGTTAATAATGAAAAGTTTTTTTTTATGATCCTACATGATTAAATAAAATTTCATTTTTACAATAACACTTTTATAACTATTTAATTACATTTAATTTTAAATTAATATTTTTCACTAAATATTACAACGAACAATTAAAATAGATTTTTTCTTCTACATCACGTTTGGGACCTACATTTAATCTACCAATTGAATGATTGTATATTATTTTAAACTATCTCTAAACGACTTATGATAAAAATGATAAAAAATTATATTATGAAGTTTTTAATACAATATAAACTCATGTCTAATAGATTTTCAGTTAAATCATACAAAATAATTGAATTAAATATTTACGAATAAAATTTACTTCACCAGGAAATAAAATTTAGGTTTTTTGGGATATCGCCTAGAAAGGTAGAAGTAAGTAAATCTGACAGAAAATAAATTATATTGAGCTAGAGAATTTCATCATGAAAACGAATTTAAAACCACGGGATGCTAACAACAATAATTGTTTAAAAGGTGAGCATGTCATCATCAATCGTAACACATCTTATACATAGATATGAATAGATTTAATTTTGATCACTATTTACTATTACCTATTGAAAGTAGTTCATAATTCTTAAGATCTCTAATATGTACGATGAACTTTTAATAAGCTACTATGCTACTATATATGTATATATCTTATACATATAATATAGTTTTATATAATACATATATTATTTTCTTACAAATAGTTATTTATTGATATGAATTATACCTAACATTGTAATATTAAACAGTTCATCTTAAACTTTTCAAGTAGAAAAAAACTATACCTACACATAATTTAAGTTATAGATGAATATTCAAAATATTTTAAAACCTTTTAGTTGATATATACTTAATAAATAGGGCATTTAATTTCTTTTAACTTTATTATTGTTCAATAAAATATCATACTTGTTATTTTCAGTTAATTTTATACACGACACGCGTGCATACTTAATATTGTGTAGACATTAAAATATTTTTTTATTTTATGCTATGTGAGAATAACATGTTTAACACAGGTTTATTTCCTACATTATATAGTATCACAATTGATTATTGTTATGTGTTATTCTAATATATACAATATGATATTTAAACAGTTCCCATATTATGTATGTCTTTGTTAAAAGGATTACGCCCTCAGGACACGTCGCTCATTCTTATCCAGAGATTGGTTACCCATAATATGTATGAATGTTTTTATTAATTCCCATGTATTCATACCGTTTTTAACTGGCAATAACCCAGTTGCTCTATGATAAGTTACATACATATTTATGGGTGTTCTTCCCGAAGGTATTAGAGGGAGCCCGAGAGTAATTTATTAGACGTTTACGTCGTTAGTACTTATGTGTGCGTGTGTAGGTGTGCGTATGTACGCTTGTGTGTATATATATGAAACCCCTACTAAAGTCGACTCCGAAAATTGATGATCTTTGTGTTTTCTCTCACTCACACTCGGTAACGCACGAACGGGTTATTACACAAAGCCCGAGGTGTAAATACCATTTTCGGGCTCGACGATAAATCACTAATGGTGTCTATGGAATTCGCGTTTTTTCCTCGTTCCATCCTCCCTCACTGTCATAATATTTCGAGATTATTGGGTTAATTTTCCGAAGCAATTGGAGGAAATTGCAATATGAACGATGAGACGAGTAATCATTGACGAACGTGAATGATCGCAACACTTACATCAACTAAATAGCCAGGTCACACGGTGATCATGCTGGAGGTAAATTAATTAATAATTTTTAATAATTACATGCGGAACTTCGTTCAAATATGTATGCAATACATTTTTTTTACAAATTATAAGATATTATTTCTAGGAAAATTTAGACTTTAAAAAATATGTAGGTACTTTACTATTTCATCAGGAAATACACAAAATATTAAAACAGATATAAGTATACTGCACTTTATAATATATCATTAAACAGATAATACATATATGACTTATTCAAAACATGGACTTTATTACAGGAAACTGTATAATAAAATTGAGTATTTTTTCATACCTAATGCCTAACATATAAAATTGAAATTTTTGAAGAATAATAATTGTAAATTTGGGTATTATCAATAGGTATGTTTTATATTACAGTCGCGATATAACGAATTTCAAGGGACCGAGAAAAAAATTCGTCATATCGAAAGTTCGTTACATCGAAATTCGTTATATCAAGAGAATATAGGTACCAGTTGAATTCGTTATAACGAGATTTAAAACAAAAATTCAAAATTTAAATCAATAAAATACAAATATGTATGTACATATTTATTTAATAATTTTATTATTCGTATACATATGTATAAAATATATTATATTTGCGTAGAGCCACTAATCGACATAAGTCTGATATCAAATGCGATACTGTACTTGAGTGTACAATCGCATGATAATCATCAGAAAAAATTCGTAATGTGATAATAGGCACTAATAGCAACATACTTATTTTTATATATTTTTCATAGAGTTATACACTAGAGACATGTATCTTATCTTAATTAAAATTAAAAATTCGTAATAGAAAGCTCAAATTTATAAAAATTCGTTACATCGCGAGAGTTTTGATCAAAAACGCTTCGCTACATCGAGGGGACATAAATACATTACATTTGTTCGTTATACCGCGATATTTTCAAGGGACCAGTAGTTTTATTTCGTTATATCGAGATTTTCGTTATATCGAATTTCGTTATATCGCGAGTTTACTGTATATTGTAGTAATAGTTGTGTTGATTTTATTAAATTATAATATGTAAGTACCTATCTTATAATATAGATACGAAATATTGAAATATCGGAATAATATTATTTTTGAACATTCTTAAAATCATTCATATTTTAATCATATTTAATCATTTAACAAAATCAATTTTTGAATATTGTATTTTTCACCGAATATTGAATAAATACTTACGATTTAAAAGGTTATTAAAAGTTAATTAATTTTAATACAAATCATATTTAATTATATTACCAAGATTAATTTTATATTAAAAATCATAAATGTTTAAAAATTACTTTTTAATGTAGTTATTACTTTGGGGATCTGGGGAAGATTATATAAAGAATATATATATAAAGGAGTTATATTTTTACGATGAATATTGTACATTTGTACCATAAATCAAATAAAATAAACATCATGTCAAAAGAAATTTTTCCAATTGCTAAACAAAATATTCTGTATAGTGTAAAACGAAATTAATATTTAACCTGCAACAACAAAATACAAAGACCGTAACCTATTGATTTGCCACATCCGTTACTTTTCCTTTGAAATATCTCAGTATCTGTTTTTTTACACTAACGGATCATTAATCTAAATAAATTAGGTATAGGTAATGATAATTTTTTTGCTAATATACACTTCTTCTTTTTTTTCCCCCGTCTTTAATATAATGTCCCGCTCTAGTGGACGACAATAAAGTATAGACAAGCGACCGTGTCAAACGATTCCTCGATGCGAAAGACCTTACGATTTTATTACCGTAAGAAATCGGCTTTAATGTGAACATAATTTCAACGAAATTTAAGAAAAACGTACTAGATAAATCTAACTCATATAATAGAGCTACTTATATTAATTGTTCATAAAATTTATGAACAATGTGTATTTAATTAATTTAATGTGTACAATGCATATTGGATATAAAATGTAACGAAAATTAAAAACCAAATTAATATTACTAATGCATCAAATTAAAACAAGGTAAAATTATCTTTTTGAAACATTTCATCATACAATGAACGTTGAAATTAATTACAGTAATTAAAACATGAAGGGATTTCAAACTTTTCAAAAATGGCTGTCTGAACATTTTTGATTTATTCCATATTTTCATATAGGTACTTACCTATTATTCAACATTTACAATACAGTACAATATTATTCACTATAATTACGAAAATGTATGAATGCAAAAATATATAATTACATTTCAATAAACAAATTATTTGAAACGATATATTATAATTATAGTTAGAAAAAATCTAAAATGAATAGATCATCTATTTTTGTTATATTTTATTTTAAATTATTTTGAAGGTTGGTATACTTTTAAAACTTCATCCCTGGTATTTAATCTGATAAAGTCACGGGAAATAAGAGCTTAGAAGAAATATTTCGTTAACTCGACTCTCATATAATTAAAACATTAACTTGTTGAGAGTTTGTTATTTATGTAATAATTTTCATGTAATAATATAATTTTTCCAGTCAGATTATTTTACTTTCAGCAACGTGAACTCATTATAGGGGCCGTATCCGTTTAGATCATCATCATCATAATCATAATAATCATCATCACTACCATCGATGACGCGGTACCTAGTACCTACATAATATACCAAAACCAGTTCATCCAATCGACCGTTTTCAAAAAACCACCTACTCTGAAACTTTACTTCCAACTGCTATCTAGCAGCGTTTCCCACGAACTCGTCCCGTATAATTATTTTTATATTGTCGCTGTTATTATTATTATAATATCAGTATTATGTGGTTTTCCGTCTACAATTTTTATCGACTATAGCATGCACACAGCACACTCATGATACGGTTATACAAAAGTAGTCAAAGGCGGGGGGAGCATCCATCTAGCAGGCAGGCCATATTAGGGAGGCGTAAAAAATTAGCAAACAACACTGGCGTAACACTTCGCAGAACAACCCCGCCCCCAATGTCCCAATCAGCGGTTGGCATTCGATTACGAATATTACGAACACTTTTTGTTTTCTTGTCAGAGGATTCTTTGTAAATAAATAACGGCTTATAAAAAAAACAAACCGTCAAGAAACGTCTTATAAAATACAAGTCTGCGGTGTAGGATATCTATCTGTGACGTAAAATACAAAATACACTAAGTACAGTTTAATTGCATTCAAAAAGGAAAAAATATGAGTTTGGTCATTATTTAATAGTCATCCAATAACCTCTAGAATCTGAACTAAAAACATTAAGCTGACTATACGAGTATATATGACGCATTCCAATGAAACAATTATTAAAAGTTTCATAATAATCAACCTACCTATACTCGAATAAATAAGTATCCTTTAGCCTATACCTTTGATAATAATATTAAAATTTAAAAATATGTACCTATTTATTTATTATTTTAAGTATAATTGTATTA